>NC_134420.1:9195322-9495322 GCF_030867145.1 Opisthocomus hoazin
TAGAAAAGCCATAGAACCATTTCTCCTGTTGTGTTCTACAGTTATTGGAGGATACCATTAATTAGTTGAGTTGGATTTGATTACCTGGTTTGCTGGGAAAGACAGGCTTATTAGAAAGGTCAGTAATTTATACCACTACACAAATTCTTTTGTTCAGCTCAGGAATGACCTAGTTTTGCTTTTTCTTTTGTATCTGTATGAAACTCAGAGATGCAGAAAGTAGGGCAGAAGATACTGATGAGACATTTACCCAAATAATATGGCCCGTTACTGTCAGGTTGTTAACAAAGTCTTATTCAGGGAACCAGTTATCAAGCTAAAGTACTGTCGAGTGAGAGACCATGTGCACCAGCACAAGAAACAGTTAACAGATATTCCTATACAAGGATTGACTTACAGTTTGCCTTACTTTTCATCTGATATTATTACTGGTGTGCAGATACCTTAAATTGATTGGTTTATGATGTTGAATGAACTCGTAGTCTGGTATTGAGATTGGTTGTAGACTGTGGAAGTGATAGCAAAGGATGAAAAAAATATTTTTTATAATTATAGCAAACCAAACAGTTTCATATTCTTCCTCTGCATATCTTGAGCTGAAAACCTCTTTGTTTCCTATGTCTCTTGTCAAAAATATGAAGCTTTAATATGTCAGCGCCATCTATTCAAATGGAAAGAACCATTTAGATATTTTTTTTTCCTTTAGAGCGTCATCTTTTTCCAGTGCTGTAGCTGTTCCCCTGGCAAGTTCCAACTACATTCAAAATATTCAAATAAGATTGTCTGATAAGGTTGTCTGGTCTCTTAGGTTTTTACTTATTTATAGAAAGAAGTGTTTAAATGCTATTTAGAAGAAATAATTATACAGGGAGTACAAAATACATTTCTTACTGGTATTTCTTCCCTCCCTCCAACCTGTTTTCATGCGATGGGTCAGGACTTAACAGCTCTCGAGATTGTCTGGCTGAATAGCAGCAGGCTTCTAAATCTCAAATCAAGTACTCTTCAAAGCACCTTACTTCTCTTGTGATAAAAACTTGAGGCAGGTTTTTCTGTTTGGCCTATTCATCAAGTATCGTCTACTGAATTGTTGACATTTCTAAACACTGAAGGGATTTTAAAGATCTTATTGCTCTAAAGAGACTTACTTGTAGTAGGGAATAAAGAAGTGCAATGAAAAAAATCCCAACACATGAAAAGTACAAAACTAAAGAACTGCTAGAAACAGCTGAAAGCAAATAACTATAATTTGACGTATAGGTCCTGCACAAAACACATTTTTGGTGTAGGAAGCTGCTCAAATGTTTAGCCCTCTCCCCCCCCGCCTCTTCCAGATAAATAGTAGTGTTTATTTTAATCTCAATTACTCACAGAAGTCTTGCGTTAAATGTGATACCAGTTTCATTCATATTGAGTATATTTGTATCAGTTTACACTGAGTCCTACTGTCTTAGATAGACAGAGTCATTTAAAAAGGAATTAGCGTGACCTGTCTTTTAACCTTTCCCCAGCAACTTCTTATTCTGTGCTTAAACTTCCTTGAAGGCATTGGTTTGCCAAAGAGTGGTCAACAATGCCACTTCATCACCAATGCGATTTTTTTTTTTTTTGTAGAAGCAGTATTGATCACTAAGTAAGAATATGCCACAATATGTTTTCATACCAAAACAGGTTGATCCAATATTATGGATATTAAATTACACTGCAGTGATTTCTGCAGTCTGAGATTATTTGGTAGCAATACTACAAAAGGCTTTGTTAGCTGGACTTTTAAACTGTAGCCCCCGTAAGTAGTGGGGAATTAGTACTGAAAATAAGAGATATTAAAAGAATAATTCTATAATGTCTGCGTCCTTACCTGGGGGTTACAAGAACTGAATATACTTCCTATATCAGTGCCAGTTTTTAGTGTGAGAAGACAATGACAGCAGAAAAATTTTTTTTGCGCTTCTGGCCTGGTTTTTGCCTTAGCGTGGAGCATCTGACAGTGGCATTTACCATTGCAGAGCTGAAGTTTCTAGCTTGTGAAAAGCTGCAAACATAAACAAACTGGTTGTCTGTTTAGCAGCCTTGGTTTGTAAATATGCAGGATTTTGTAAGCCAGCAATACACTTATCTATCTAAATTATACTTGCTTTTAAAACAGAGATTAGTAATAACAGTTTGCACTTATACAGTGCACTTCTTCATTTCTCTGTCACTGTTTTAAAGGGATTGAATAATTTGTGTTTCTCTACACATAATAATACTGCCAGGCAGACTCAGAAAATACCTGTAGCAAAGAAGAACTTGTCCATGCGTGAAAAGCAAAATAAAAAAAAAATTAAAAAAATAAAAAGATAAAAAGCTCCAGAAAATTAGTCTGCTTCAAAAAGCTATTAAATTGTTCCTATCCCTGAAGCTTTACAAATGTGCTAATTGTTGTGTTCTGGTCACGTAATATGTTTCTGCAGAAAGTTAAGACACTTTCCGGTTGCCGAGCCCTTGTGCCGTCTGGGGGAGGGACTGGCGGGCCGTCTAACGCGGGCAATGAATCTTCCCCTTGGGCAGCGCGTGCTTCAGGTCTGAACGCCAGAAATGCTTCACAGATGTGCTGGGCTGCTTAGCAATGGAAATTTTCTAATTCTAGCTGACCTAAAAAAGTAAATAGACTACCAAGCATAGGGCTACTCCCAGTATTAAAACAGCAATACCCCCCAAGCTAGCATTTACATTTTGCCCCCCTGCGCGCTCCTTCTTCATAACCAGCAACTTGCCAAACCTGTGACACTGGTCTCTTGGGAACAGAGGCATTCAGGGACATATTGTATGGGTAGTTTGCATTGCGTAGTCGAATGTAAAGCAATACGGCTCGCGCTGTCTCGGTGCTTTCTAGAGCAGTACTGCGCGCCTTGGGGAGGTGCTGCCGGTGGAGGCATTGGCCATTGACACTAACTCATACTCAGTCAGAAGTGATGTGTGCATTTGCATGTATAGTTACATGCTGGGTTTGCGTTTGTGCACACAGCTGCGGAGACTGATGTATAGGAGGAAATCAGCACTGCCAGTGTATACAAAATGTAGAAAAACCACCGAGGCAGCCTTGGGGCAGCCCACAGCTGGACTGGTCCAGAGGCTCAGAGCAGCTCCGGTTTTCTCCTGTTCTTCTCAGAAAAGCACTTCATTAAACTATAAATTCCGTAGGATCTATAGAGACTAGATACTGGAACTCAGTGGAAGCTTGTAGGCAATGTGCATTTTAGCAAAAGCTGGCAGAACTGTTCGGATGAGAAATCTCTCTGCATTTTTGTTGTCTTTCTTGTTTGATTTGGCAACTCGGGCACTGCAATGCGCTTGTAAGAGACTTGCCAGCACGAGTTACTTATCTGGGAGCATAACCTTTCTGTGAAGTGTTGAAATCTATCTGGACAGTTGTATCAAGAGGCTGAATACATTTTATCAGTTATTCGTGTTGTTGCACACCCTGAGATAAAATGGTGTTTTCTAATGGGTCTATTAATCAGTTTTCTGAAATGCAACGAGATATTTAAACTGACAGAAGCTTGAGAGATTACAGTGAACTTTAAAAGATAGCTTTGGATGCACACTCAAACATTTGGTTCATTTTCCAACTTAGCTGAAATTGTGGAGGGTGACAGTAACATTGCAATATGTTGGACCTCCTAGAACAGATGCTTCTGTCTCTGAATGCTGTTTCTCCCTCCTCCTCACTTGCACAGCTTTTGTTTGTACACACAGCGTCTTGAACACTTCTCAAGCTTCCCAGTAGAGAGACCCAACTTGCCGTCGAGCAGTGCAGGCATCGCCAGCAACTCTGGAACGTTTCCAGAGAGCCATCTGTGGTTTGATACGAAATCCGTGCTTTGTGGCATGTTGCAATGTCATTCAACGAAAGAGGAGATATAGCGGAGGCACTGACTCAGTGAGATGCTCTGTATAGTTGTAGGATTGAATTCCTCTCCTTGACCTTTTACTCTCCAACTTAAGAATTTTGTTTAAGGTAGTCGTCCGGGTCTCCTGAATAATCAGCAGAGATGTGCAAGCACTTGCAAGGATGATTCATCTCATCCTAAGTAGATAATATAGGTGAGACTGAATAGCTGGCGTGTAGACAGCTGCAATTAGGTTGAATGAATCCGTCAGGGAAGAGAATGTGACATTAACATTAGCATCCATCCGCACTATCCTGAGAGCCCTAGCATTACTCAGACTTGCATCACAGGTCCCACACTACTCTTACGTAAGCCCAGGAAGGAGAAATTCATTAAAAAGAACAGATCTACAGGAGAAATGTTAGTCTGCATGCTTTGGACATGGATGATACCATCAGACTCGTGAATTACTGTTTGAATTTAGAACAGTATTTACCTTCAGCTTTTAGACAACATATTCAAATCTCAACTGTAACGTGCCTAGATAATGTATCTCCTCCTGCCCTCCATCTTTCACTTTCTTCACTCCATCTTCTCTTCAGCCCTTGGTCGCTTAGTTTCTCCGCTGTTCTCTTCCAGTTGCCTTGCTGTGCAGGGTACTCTTTCTCATAGAACATTTTGTCAGTTAGAAGGGAAAAAAAGCTTTGGCATTAATCAAGTATTTATATATCATGCCATTTTTGGGTATTTTATATTTCACTTCTTCCTTTTTACTCATTTTGTGTATTCAGACTGTCGGCTCTTCAGGACAGTCTTTCCATATGTGCTCAATAAGAGCTTGGTCAGTAAGCTTTACAATAGTGTGCTGTGTAAATATTTAGTACAGTTCAAGTTGTAAGATTACCACGTATTTCTCTGAATTTTGGATCAGACGAGCAGTTGAACAGCTGCAGTCCCTAGATAGTCTATAACCATCACTGGTTAATCCAGCCCCCTTTGTAACATGGAGAGCTTCTTCATTGCACAGAGACTACAGTTATAATATGGAGTGGATCTGTTACCTGCACACGTGATTTAGAGCACACCGTGGTGCCAAACACTTGGCATTCTCAAGCGCTGGAAAAGGTAAATGTTCCTGATATTTTTATCTTTCCCTTTTGTCCCTTCACATGTAGCAAATCGTCCTTAACACATCTTGGTGTTTTTCTTTGAAATGAAAGAGTTTGTTCAGAAAACTGTCTGCTGTTTCCTTTCCTGTCACTGACAAGTAGTGACTAATGCAGCACATACAAAAACCCACCCATCTCTACTCACTTGTTACTGGAACTTCTGAAATTCCCTGGGGATTCATTTTACACAAACATGTACAGAATGGAGATTTAATGGTACAAATGGTCTCTGAAAGATTTTGCTTTGCAGTAGCTAGTGTTTAAATAAACTGAGCTTTAAATTCAGACTCGGGAATTCAGATTTTAAGTACTTTGCGTAGTTTTCTGGTCAGAGAACAGAAACAGTACCATGTGGCACATCCAAACGAATCAGCACAGTTTGAATTGAATTCTCCTGGACGTTATCATACCACTTCCATAAAGCAGATACACCGGAAGGCAGCACTGAAGAGGTGTATATTAAGATTCAGTGTTCTGAAAAGTAAAATGGCTTTTACAAAATCTATCACAAAAGGAAGCGGGTTTATTAATGGTTCTTAATTTTGCCATGTGTCATTAAAGTCACTGTTTAAATGAACTCTTTGTAGTATTGGAAACCCTCAAGAAAACATCACTGTCCTGCAAATGAGGTGAAAGTGAGAATTATCCTAGTTTTATTTTATTCTGGAAGTGATGGAAAATGGGAGTTTTAGAATTGTGTTCAAGTATTTAAAGTACTATTTTCTATATATAAAAAATTATTTTCATATTAGCAATGTGTCCTTTAGCAGACAGACACGGATATATAAGTAGAAGTATATTTATCAGCTATTCTTAGAGAAGCCTTCTCTCAACACCTGATGTTAACAATAATTAATTTTGACAACTCAGATTACGCTTCAACTTAATAAAAAGAAATAGGAAATGCGTATGGTAGATGTTCTTATTTTAACATGAGTTGATATAGTTGTGATTAGTTAGAAGTCAATCACAGTTACCTGAAAAGTAGGAAATTTTAGAATGCTCTTTTAAAGAGTCTTTCGTCTTTATGATCAGTTTAGCAAATGTATCCATTGCTGAGAGTTAAGAACGGTAACGTAGCATCTGTGAATACAGCAGAACAAGAAGAAACCAGGTTCATGTCCATTGTACAGAAAAATAGTTACCAACTGGTTTGTCTCCTGAGTTTGTTAAAATACTGAGAAAATTGTAACATGAACAGGAATGTAAGAGATTGATAGTAAAGGAGTTTAAAAATAGTTTGCCTAAGACCCAAATGCAGTTATGGGAGGATAGTTTGGCACCATTCTCTCCACAAGATAAATGTTACTGACTGTGAGACACTATCACTATTTGTGAACCAGATTTGAGGACTATCATATGATTTCTGCCTGACACAGGTCTAGGCCAGCTGGAATGACTTTTCTAGTGCTTGCTGTGAGAGCTTATAATGTCTTCAGCGGTAAAGGGCTTACTGTTTTATCACTAAGAAGTGAACTTACATTAAAACAGAAATATTTTTAGGTTTTGTGGCATTAATAATTTTATATCTTTTCATAGCGATATTGTCAGATTTGTGTATGAGTTGTTACAAAGTTATGTTAACACAAGTGATATGTCACTCTAGTAGACTACTTATCATATAATATATAGTTCATTTCGTCATAATACACATGTCTATTGTCTCTCAACTGGCAAACTTGGCAAGGGAAGAGGCCAAAACTTCCAGTCACCTCCATGTCAAATATTTGAACAAAGTCTTCTCTCTGGAAGAAATTTAGTTTCAAACTTGCACATCTTTTTGTTTATATTAAGCCCAAAGGTAGTAATATTTTTTGCAAGAAGACAGTTAGTTACTGTGCTTCATGATGACATGTTACAACAGCATTACAGTCATTGACTGGCAAGGCTAAGTCACTCCTGAAATACGTATCTGTTAAGGAGTTAGTAGCCGTTTGGCAGCTACTGCAGTTAGAAATGCAAGACGTGGCCTGTGGGGATGTCAAGTGAACCCGTTCATTCGGGATCTCTTTCATCACGTAACCAGACATAGTGCAATGGCCTCGAAGCTGTGGCTCAGGGCACCGCAGAGAATCAGCACCACGTGTTGCTACTGCATTGAAGGGATGCCCAGTGTCCCTGTTAAATCCTTCCCCCAGTGCCCAAATAAGAAGAGCAGAGCAGGTTCAGTGAAGGTAACCAGGGTCAACCACCAGTCCTGGTGGCTGTCAGATGGATCCATAGTCATGAGGCGAGCCCACTGTCAAGCTGAGAAGTCAGGGCAGCAGGTGAGGATCATCGCTGGATCAGCAAGCTCCATAGCACGGTGGTTGCACAGGAAAACGGCCAGGGCCCGAGCGAAGGGCAGCTCGCCAGCAAAGCGGGGAGTGCCCAGCAGGGCTTTGCCAGCTTCTTCGTGACAGCTCTTCATCACCCAGCAGCCCAGTTTGGGGGTGCACAGCTGCACTGTATCACAGCTGGCTGCAAGCACTGCCAGCTAACGCCTCCCGTTGGGGACAGTCTTCTTCACTGCAAAGACAAAGAGACAGCTCAGCGGCTGTGGAGCAATCTGGCATCCCTCCGCTGGCCCCCTCTTTTCTTAAGATGTAAGTTGCTTGTTTTCTTTTCCAAAGGCCTCCATGTCCTTTTCCCCAGCCTGCCCGTGAGATCTTACTCATTCTCAAGAAATCTATTGCCAGTCAGTTAATGGTGACAATCACTTGACAGTCTGAGAATTTTCAAGCAAGTAACGGGGTTCTTCACTCTAAGAGGAGATTTTATAAAGCCGCCTTACTAGCTCCTTCAGATTTCTCCTTAAAACCCACATTTTTGTGTTACCTACAAAAATGCTGAAGTCTTTTCGTAGGTACTATATAATAGAAACAATTACTAGTGATTCTACATGAGGTAATAATAAAAAGACATAAAAGGGAAAATATAATGCAAGGGAGGCGTTATGGGCATCGTGAGGAGAGGAAGAAACAGTGGCAGGAACTCAGCCTCTGTACCACAGACCGTTCCTGTTCTGTCTTGTGTGAGCTTTATGGAATGGTGAGAGTTCTGCTTCAAAGAGAAAGAAGTAGGATATAAAGCTCCGCATCTAGGAGTCTGCATCTCTCATTTTCCCAGCATTCCTAAAATTCTTCTCCCCACCCCCCTCTTCCCTCTAAACCAAATCCCTTCAGCTTTGGTGACTTCAGTCTTCATGGAGTTGTAGCAAATGGAACTAGAAGGGATCTAGAGAGGTCATTAACCCATCTCCCTGCCCCAAGGCAGGACTGCGGCCGTAGTAGACTAATAAGCAATTTTTTTGGTCAAAGATCCAAATAAATGGAATTGTAAAGATATTTTTTTTAATGTTTTATTTTGGGAAGTTTGGGCTCAGTTGTTAAAGCTTCATGTAACTGCTAGCAGAGTTGCAAGGTTAACTTCAGTGGCATGACTTTAATATGTATCAAATTAAGAATGAACTATCACCACTTTTTTTATGACATTCAGTGATTTTGCATCATTCGTATTTTTTTGCTAGAGTGTTACAATAGCTACTAAAATACAATAATGATTTTGGAGTAATATGAAGAAGAATTACTTTGGGTTTAGATTTTTGCCAATATATGTATCTCTGCTTATGATACTGTTGCTGAACATTTTTATACTTTTTATTGCTTAAAGCATTTTACAGAATACATGATTTTAGTAACCCTCAATTTTGTGAAATTTTGCTGTATCTCAAGTGTCTTCCACCTCAATTATTTCTGAGTATTTTAGCCAATGTAAAAGCAATCTGCACAGGCACACATTTCCTCAAATCAGAAAAGTAATTTTATGAAGTGATTGTTGTTTATACCATGTAGGTCTAATGTGGGATTTTACTAGCTGCCTCCACAGTGGAGTGCCAGTAGGTTCCTTGGAAGAATATGTGTAGCTTATGTGTATAGTTGCATAGTAGTCAGTTCTTTAACATTAGTAGCTAGCTCTTTGTTTAACCTATTATTGGTTACTTAGGTTCAGTCATACAATTTTTACTTTATTTTCAACCCCTTCTGTAGTCAGTGAAAGCCGGTGTACTGTTTCTGTGCATTTTGTAGTTGAGGTGTCACCAACATCAGGAAAGGGTGGTAGGAAAACTGCTGGTCAATCCTCTTAACACTGAAGAGAAAAAAGTCTTACACTGGAAAGTCTGTTTTTTATAAGAAATCTGTAGAACTATCCCCTTGGTACAATAAACTACACTGGCAAAAGCACTTGCTAACATTTTTGTCTACTAGGGATTTTGTTGGTTTAAAAAAATTAAATACACCCCAACCAAATGTATCAGCCCACTGGAAGTTCCTGGAATAGCCATGGCTTGGATCTTTACATCCCAGTCTTATAAGGCAGACCAGTGTCGGAAAACCATCAGGGCTGTATTTGGCCCGCAGTGCTGGGACTGGACTAACTGATTGCTCCGCGTCCCTTCTGGCCTGTCGTTTTACGTATTCTTATCTTCCACTTCTGCTTTTTTTCTTTTTTTCCCATTGAGAACAAATAAAGTAATTAGAAGTTTTCTTCAGGCAGAGGGAGGAGCAGAGGCAAAGTATGTAATAAGTTTTGTCTGAACTGTTTTCCTTTCGTAATGCATGCCCTAAAGCTGTGTGCTTAGCTGGGTTCAGTGTAATTGTTCCTATCACCGCAAAGCCTTCGGGACCTGCCCGGAACGGAGCAGGCGGGAAGCGCCAGCACTCGCACCGTGCCCTTCCTGGCTGCGCCTTGCACGGCGGTAGCCTGCTTCCATAGCCGGTTATCTCTTCATCGAGGGAGCGAAGCTGAGGCTGATTCTGAAGATCCTGAACTTAAACCTTCCTGACAGCCTGCATGGGTGAAAATAGTGTGTGATCCTGTAATTAAACACACTATAATCAGAAAGACAATTAACTTTGCACAAGGAAGTTTACTCTAGCATTCCCTAGTTTTAACACTGGCAAACTTTGCCTTTCTTTGATACAGGCTTGAAGAAATTATCACAAGGAAGGCAGTTATAGTATCCTATTCTCACTTGCATGTTTACTTTTGCCAAACTATGACCGTTTCGCCCTAAAATATTGTTGCCCTGCCAGCTTGCTGTAGGCTACCAGAAGTTTTGTGTTTACCCACACGCAGGAATATTTCAGGGAAAACCTTCAATTCTTTAAAAGAACAAATGAAAATACGCAAATGTGTTTTTGCTGTCCCATGAAAATCCACCTGTTTGGCCCAGGTGCACTTGGTGACCCTTCCCCAGAGATGTACCCATTTTTCGGACCAGGAGGTGAGCTGCTGCTGTGCCCGCACGCTGGGCAGGGGAGAGGGGCAGGGACGGGAAGCGGGGACAGAAAGCAGTGCCAGCGAGATCAAGAGGGGCAGATCCAGAACAGGTGGGAGGAGGAGGAGGACAAAATAGGGGATGAGGAGGACAAGGGGCTGAGGCAAGGAAGGGTGGCCTGGCACTGAATTTGGACCTGGGCGTTAGGAACAGGAGCAGGGATGGAATATGGGCAGAAAAAGGGAAGAGAAGCCCAGGACTGGCAGGAGCAGGAGTAAGAGCTCGGAAGCAGAAGGCTGAGGCTGGATGGGGCAGAGGCTGGGGGGGTGCAGATAACTGGAGAAGGGGTGTTTTGGCGTGAAGACCAGTTGCAGGGTGGGAGGCCTGGGCAACAAGGACTAGGATTGCTGGTGTGAGCAAAAGCAGCCCAATTCTTATCAGACTGGTAAGAGAAAGAGTGAAAGGGATGGAGGTCACAGCCTCAGAAATAGCAGAGAAGTCCGCCCACCAGAAAACATTTTGTCCTCAACTGGGACTTTAAATGGGACTCTTTCTCTGTGGTCAGCAAATATCTGTGAAAATGTCTGATCATTCTGTAATGCTGGTGTTCAAAAAGGATCACAGCCTATTCAGGCTATCACTTACTGCCTTAGTTCAAGTGACCGGAACGTCCCTGTTGGTGCCAAAAATACAGGCCTGTTGTTTTAACCCGTGGATCTCTGTGTAACGCTGTGCGATGAATTTCCATTGTTTGTGATTTAAAGCATAGAATTTGTTTTTAATGGTGTTAAGATATTGAATAGGGTTCATATTTGCAGCCCTGTTTATGTTTTTAAGCTGTGCACAGAAAATGTAAGGAATGATATTTTGAAATGTCTATTCAGGCCTTATTCAGAGGTGCTGTGCGTGTGTGCTACGATTCACATCTTAATGGCAGGAGAGTGTTCAGTTGTTTTCAGAGGACCCCAATGTTGTTTGTTGCTCAGACTGCGTCTGATCTGCGGCCGAGTATGGCCTACGCAGTGAAATATGCTTCCTAGAGAACCAGTGATTTTTTGTAATGTTTGAAAATTGGGATTGTAGGGAGGGCAAGGATTGCAGGAGGGATGGTCTGGTAATGAAGACGAATGATTGAAGGATATCGTGGAAGGTATGATGTGTCTCTGTGTATACCACTGAGCTTCTGTGTGATCATGTCGCTTCAACCCAGCGTTTTTATTTATTTCTGTACTCTGTGTCTTTCACAAGTGCCTGACTTGGGGTTTTGAAGAAATACTAAGCACTCACAGCTGCAAATGAAGTTAGCAGCTGATCATGTGAAATGCTGTGCAATGCCAAACATTCTGGAAAAGCAAGTCCTAAATGCCGCAGATTGTGTTTCTGAAATTAGTAGATAGGTTTTTCCGTGTGTTTTGTGTGCCTAAATTCCCTGTCACTAAAATGGAGGTAACTTTGCTGCCTTATCACACAAGAATATTAGGAAAATAACACAGTTGGTGTTTGTGAAGCATTCAAGTGCTATATACTGACATGTGCTATTGAAAAGCCATTCTGTCTTCAGAACAAGGTTTGAATAGTGTACAATAAATACATCAGAAAAGTTCAGAGTAAACAGTGACTAGAAAACCAAACACTGATTAGCCAGTCGCTAAATGAGCAGCGTGCATCCTCTTCGCTGAAGAAGATGGGGCTAGAAGAGTATATGCAGGTGCAATGCAACACTGTGTCGTAACAAATACATCTGTAAAACCCTAGTTCAGTCCCGCCATCGAGTCTGAGGAGCTTGAATTTTTACTTTTGCTATCTGAGTCTTAGCAAATTTATAAATATTTTTCTATCTGTGTTCTGTTCATAATATATACTAGCGAACGAACATAGCGTTGACTAAGAGACTGTGTAAATATCAAAGATTTTTTTTCTTTTGACCACCTTTGAAGTCCAGGCCAGCGTGGCAGGGTTTACAGTTGTTCCCTATCTGTGATATTAGTTAGTGCCTGCATACGATGAGTTTGCCGAGTCTCGGTTCTGTTCACTCTTCATCACCTTGCTCTGAATCCGTTTGGTGGACTACATTTCCCCTAAGGAAGCCACCTCTCCAGCTCCCAGGTGAGGGCAGAGAGATGCTAATGGTGAGTGAGAGAAGGTTGGATTGTTTCACTTGTCTTTCCACCTCCCACGTACCAGATACCTTGTAGCCTGCTAGCAGAGTACTGTACACTTTTTTGGAAAGAAAATGTGGCTGCAAGATCTGCTGAGTGCTCCGCTGCACTTCTGGCTTTTCCTCATCCTTCGTTTCCAGTGGCTGCAGCCCCCCTCTGCAATCCAAGCTGTACATTGGCTCTTCCCTAGCAAACGTTTTTCTCAGCAGACAAAGAAAGTAGGCACGTGCCCTACTTTATATTGTGTTGATGTAGAAATGAGGCATCAAGGACCACAGTTCACATCCACAGCCATGCTTCACCTTCTTAGGAATTCCTAAGGGAAGAACCGTAAGTGAAGGGTACCGTACCACAGCACCGATTTCAATACAGTGAAACCTAGGAGCCACATAGTTACCAAATGGTTTATATGGGGGGTGGGGTTTGATACCTAAATTGTGCTTCGTAGGTAATGTGCTGCAAAGAAATACACACATTTCTCCTATTTCAACCCTGAGGTATGTCGTCTCACCCTGGGCACAGGCTTTCCTACTCCACATGCGTTACTTCAGGCACTTCCTTCCTTCAGAGGAGACAACAGCCCCGCGCACCTTGTCCGTGCGCTGCCCACAGTGGCGGTGGCCGGTGGTAGGGGAGTGCTTTGGAGCACCTCTTGAGGGATGCCTAATTGCAGTCTTAAAGCCGGCAATGAACTGAACAGTCAGCCCACTGGAAATATAGGTATTTCTTAGGCTTTTTTATTGAATTCTTATCTGCATGAAGAAAGGATCCTACGCAAGTTGCGAAGGTATCAAATAAAGGTCAGCTGTATTTACGTGTTGTGATAAAAGCAAAAACCCAGCAAAAGCAGAGAATAAGGGTAGTCCACACAGCCTCCTAAGACAGTTTTACAGCCATTACTGTTGTCCTGCTCCCTTCAGAAGCGCGTGCATTTTAAAAGAAGAGCTACACAGTTTAGCCTACTAAATCTTTCAAGAAATATGCTTCTTCCATGATACCAGTTTCATAAATTATTGCACTCTGTGTAAGATGCTCAGCCGTCTCATCTGACCGGCTTTCAGTGCCTCACGGTGTCCAAAGCGAGCCAGGAATTAACCCAGTAAAGCCTCAGTTTGACATTAATATTGACCTTACTTTATAAAAGCTAGATGGCAATATCATGTCTTTTATATATCTCCCGTGTAAAAGAATCTGCAGAAGGACAGTTGAAATATTTTTGTCGTAGTTGAAAAAGAAGGTTTATTATGCAAGGACTGCATGCTTGTGGACAAACGTGTAACCTGCATCTCGATTTCCTCATCTGTAAAATGGGTGTAATGTTCCTACAGCTCACAAGGGATGGCAAGGTTTGATTAGCATATAGGATTGCCTTATACAAATGCAACTACTATCACTGGTTTTATTAAAAAATGACAGTAGAATATGAAGAAGAAACATGCTAGCAGAATCATGCTGCAACCAGGGTCAGCCGTCTCCATCTTTTGACGGTCACATCATTTGTTTTCAGACTCTACCACGAAGTATGCATGTTTGAAATAAAACTATACTTATATTGTAATGCCATAGAAATCAGAGGATTTTATGTAGGAGTTGACATACAGGCAAACCACTGGTTTTTAAAGGATAAATGCCCATAGGTATAATTAAATACCTTGAGCAAATTTGGATTTTGTTTAGAAAATCTTCAGGAAGAAACCATCTATTCCAATTTACAGAACCCAGTATACTGAAATCATACAAAACTGTTTCCAGGTCAGCCTAAAAGAGTGGCTGGGAAGTCTTTTATCTGTGTGAGTAAACAAACATTGATCAGTCAGGAAGAAGACTGCATTTTGAAATATGCTATGGAAAATAAATTCTGCTGCAATTATTCTTTTTTTTTTCTCTCTGTTTTTTCCTCTCTCGCTTTCTTCTCTCTCTCCCCCCGTCTCTCCCTCTCCTTCCTGAAAATCTCCTGCCACAGCGACTGCATTTGCCTCCAGACTTGTCAGACACAGTGAGCCGCGCAAGCAAACAGGATCTGGCAGAATCCGCCAAACTGCTGAGCTCAGGATGTGGTGCTATGGCCATCGGCAAGAAGCACCTGGACTTCTAGCGATTCCTACTTAGCAGTTTCACTCAGATTTATATGACACTCTAATTATGAGTGTTAATGACTTATATAAATATTTTTCTTAATGATGTGACCCAGCAGTCTTTAAAAATACATGTTATCGTATGGTGCCTTTTTTTTTTCCTTTTGTTCTGGTTTCTTTGTACTAATTTTGGACTTGTTTGGATTTTGCTTTTTGTTAAAGCTTCTGTTATGTTGAGTCCTGCCATTGTTCTGCTCGACTGGAAAGATACAGTACTTTGTTCCTTTCCTTAAAATATGAAAATTACTCTTACCCTTTTTTTTACAATAAAAATAAAGGGATATTTTTTCCCAATGGAATTTTTTTATACTTACATTTGATATTTTGTATGAATAAGAAGTTAAGTTGGACGGTTTATTGAAATAAAGGAATGAAACTAAGCAATTCGTTGTCATGTGTTATTCCAAAAGCAAACTACAGTTATGGTTTTAAAAACATGAATTTTTTTAAATTGAAATACCATTTTTAAATTTCAGGAAATATTTATGTTAGTTTATTAAATATGTAATAATAAATTTAAAAAATATTTTTTATTCTAAGATGCCAGTAATTAAGAATGGTTGTTATTTGAATCAGAATATATTATAGATAATTACTTTGCCTTATGGCTTACTACATGCATTAAAGTGCACTTGAATAGAATTTACTAACCATAGAGAAAAGAATTGGTTTCCTTGTGTAGTTCAAAACAGTAATCCTGAACAATTGAAGTCAGCGCTATGAAATTATGTCAACAGACATAATTCAAGATTGAAATTCAAACCGACAGCTACATTAATGCTAGAAAACCAGAAGAGTGCATTTGAGCTCAGGGAAGGATATCACAGCATGCTGGTCTAAAGCAGGGCAGAATACACCAGTAATTCAGGCTTCTGTACCCTCAGATATACAGTTTGTGAACTACTAACTATTTTGTGTGTATCTCTGGGTATATCTCATCAAACAAAGAACAGTGAAGCAAAGCTGACCTATAAATTCAAATGGGTTGCATTCTTTCTTCTGAGGCTGACTTCCATTTTGAAGGGTAATATCTCCTTCGCCGCAGAACTTCCAAGCCACCCAGCTGTAAGATTGCATTACAGTTTCAAAATGTTGTCTATAATAGTGTATTACATGGCTGGAGTGAAATCGACTCTTCAAAGAACGTGTTAATAGGATGCAATAATGGTAACTTATTTTGATGGGTTTGGAACCAGGAGTTGGTTAAGTGGTTTGCTTTTTTTCCCCTGCAATCCAGGTTCTACTTTATTTTTTCTTGACAACGCTATGTAAAACAAAGACATGGCTTTTAAAACTGTCTAACTAATATGATGAATGTCAATCACTTAAAAAACTCCACTGTAGCATAAACACATACTGTATACAGCTTTTATTCTGAATTAGAATAATTGAATCAATGACAGTGATTTGCCAGGATGTCAAATCTATCCATCATATCCTGTCACTACCAGTTTATTTTTTGTGATCAAAATCAAAAAGACTACTATTTTGTCATCAGCTATTTCATTAACAATCAGGTTTTCTCTTCTATATTTTTGAGATATGCCTGTTATATTTTTTATTTCTAAAGACACAAATCCTTTTTAAATCTTTTCAAAATAAAGTTTCAGAACTGAACTGTCAGTTTAATAAAGCAAAAAGACACCTACTTTCCTATGCCAATATATTTAAAATATTATCATTGATGTCTCAAACATTTTTTCTCTTTTTATATTATGTGTAACATTGAATGGAAGTTCTCATTAGGTACTTAATTGTGACTTTTGAAAGCGTGAAATAATTTAAATACTTAGGATAAAGTGATTTTTAACAAAGGGGAAGTTTTACATAGGAAGTCTTTTTAATGTAAATAACACAAAACACAATATTTCTTTGTGAAATGTAAAGTCATGAGACATATAAATTGCTGCCAACATGCTTACATAGGATATCAACTTAACATACAGGGGAGAAAATATCATGAACGTCACAGTCAATTTCTCGTTAACATATTAAATGGTAATTGTTAGCGAGTAGCACATCTATTCCACGTAAGTATATGTGTATATGTGTCCCCTATGCATTTACAAGACTTCAATTTCAGTAACTTCGGTGGGCTAATATTAAAGCTGACAAATATTTTGAATAATAAAGGGAACTCCTTCTGCAAATCTGGATATTTTTTTTTCTGAGTCAGTAAACATGCTTTGTAAAATAAGTGTTAGAGTGTACAGATGTACAGTGTTGTTTACCTAAGGCAAAAACATGGAGCAAAATTTCCCTTCTTTTCTTCCAAAATATCATATCATTTACAGCAACATATGACAGTGACTTGGCTTATCCAGTAAACCAAGAAGTGAAATGATGCTACATGCATGCTGCCTGATACATAGATATATGGTAGATGCAGTGTAGACTTCATTTATTGCACCAAAAGCAGTTTTGACTGGGGAAGCGGTAGAAGTGTTTACGTGGTGGTTTTCTGTGAATTTTCCCCATAACCACTCTGTGACTGTCAGGCACCTGCCTACAAAGAATCCTTCGGTTCTTGCTTCTCTGGATTTGAAGACAAATATTTAACGAAGGGATGCAGCTCAGGTAATCGAAGACTGGGCGCAGCCTCTTTTGACAGGCTGTTGCAGTGTGCTGCCAGCTTCCTTCTGCATCTTCAGAGCCCCCTCGTTGGCTTGGATGGAGAGCTCTGCAAGACAAGTGCGATCCTTCCTTGTGCTCAGAGGGCTCTTTTCCGCAGGTGAGGGCTTTTTGTTTGTTGTAATTTTTTAAGCAGAACTTCTTACTTTTTAGCCGGCTGCAAAGTGAAACCACCAAACTCAGCAGGGGAACGACAGATTCATCACTGTGAAGACGTTCCCAATTCAACACGAGAACCGGATCTTTACAGAATTGTGACACACAGTCAAGAGAGCAGTAATGAAATTTAAAATGTTATGTCTTTAGTATGTCAAATAAGAATTCTTGATAAAATTTCTGTTGTGCGGAGGTTTTCAAAATACAAGTATTTGGAACATGAGATTAATGTTATGATAGATTAAGTCTTTTTCTGTGTTTGTAAGGAAATTTCAAAAGCAATTTCAAAGATGCAACTGAATTCCATTTTCTGTAACAGTAGCTAGAAGCATCTGAAAATGGGCATTCAGCTACTTCAGTTTTGATACATATGGTAGTACGCAACTGGTTTCATCTTTAAATTTTGTATAGAATAGTGCTGTTGTTCCAAACACAGCTCTTGGAAAAGTGCAAAAGTCCAACTCGCAATAATCCTTTACTATGCCAATATTGGAAAGTGAGCTATTAATCTTTTTCTGAAACCACAAGGTTGTAATGCATCCCTTTAAAAATGTATGCATATTACAAGTATTACACACACAAGTACACATGCACACATATCAAACAGTATTTCTCCAGGATCATATGTTAGAATTTTAATAAAGTGTTCTTCTTCTTTTGCCTGTCCTGGAGAAAAGTCATCCATAACTATAGAGCACAACAGAAACAGGGAAGAAGATGCTTTTATGCCTTTAAGGGGTGGTGGAAGCAAGTACTATCCCCCATGACATCTCTTGGGGTTTTTCTTTTCTCTTGTGAGCTACCTGAGTGCAAGGCCTACATTTCTTTTTTTAATCACACTGAGCACATGATGGTGCTTATTCAATAATAAATGCCCTGTGTAGAAAGAAAATGAAGGTGAATCCTCTTCATCTTAAGAAGAAAAGGCAGGTCAAATGGAGGGAAAAAAAAGAAGGAAAAAAAAAAAACAGAAAACAAAAATTCCACCACAATTTTTTTCAGTTTCTAGTCTAATACAAATAAATTTTAGGCTCTTTTTTTTTTTTTTTCCTAAAAATGGATCATTAATAGAGTGGATGCCTGCATGTGTATTTCAGTGTCTGAATAGACAGACAGATTTTTCAGGAGTGTTGAGCATCAAGCATCCCGGAGCATCTGCTGAAAACTTGGCTGCTTATTTAAACTCCACCTTTAAACAATTCTGAAAGTTATTAGGCATAGTGAACTAATTTCCAGACCTTCTGTTCATATCAAAATGAAGAAATCTTTTGTGCTTTCTGCATTTTATTCCACATGGATTTTCTGGTGCCTTAGAGCTTAATCTAAGAAATCTTCCAGAGAAGTCACTGATGGTTTAGACCAGGACCAAGCTGGTAGGTTCGGTCCAGTGGATCTTTTTTAAAATGTTAGCAGATCTAGAGAATTTGTAGCTACATATTCCTCTGTAAAAAATGTATTTTAATGTCTTCTGGCATTTAAGGTAAATGTTAAATCCATAATGTAGCAAGAATCAAAAAAAAAAAGTCTTCACTCTATGCCGGCAGAGTTTGAGTCTGAATGTTCCTGCCCTCAGAATGCCCTCAACACTTACGGCGTCAGAGGTATTCTCTCAAAAGTCTTGAAACTGGTGAATTTTGGTGCACTTTCAGATAGTTTTTTTGGAGTCAGGTTGGAGCAAATGCACCAAAGAAGACTCTGGCTGAAATTTTATGGGGCTAGACTTAGAACAGAACTGAGGTCTGGTTTGGGTCTAGATAGGAAATCAGGCTGTTTTCAGTGCCAGTATTTTGGGAAAGCGTATTGTGCCCAGAAAAAGCTGTAAACCTGTTTAAAACATGTTGCATGAGTGAGACTTTTCTGCAGTTCTTAGTATGTATTTATTCATATTATCAAGATATGTGCAGGGCATCGTACTTGGCCTGGGACTTGCGCCGCTGCAAACTAAATTTGCCTTCCTGCCCTATTTTAAGTCAATAGGACAGGGATCATTCTAGCAGGATGTGTAGATGCCAGTTCTAGCCCCATCGTCTTCAGCTAGCAGCCATAGCTGGAAACTGCAGATCCGGTGCTTGATTCCTGACCAGGGAGGTTTTATGGGTCCATTTCCTCTCCGCACACATTCAGCATCTCTATGGACCCAGCAGGTTAACTGGTCAGACAGCAGCTGTACATCTGCTGTCCATCATCTGTAAAGAAATGCCTGCCACCAGCATGGCCTTGCACTTGGAGAAGCTAAACTCACAAATAAAGCTGAACTCGGCCAAGACCAGATAGAGAGTGAGAGGCGGAGGAAAGCGTTTGGAAGAACTTTCTGGCACAGTGAAATTCCCATTTATGGTGCTTCCCAGCCTAAGTCCAGGATGGCTTGGCAATTCTGGAAAATTACTCGAGTGAGAAGGAGTTTGGCAGTACCCGCTTGGAGACAGTGGAGTAGCAAATCCGCCTGCGTGGGAGACAGAGCCTTCCCAGAGCCACCTCAGAACTGAGGGGCTCTTCCCAGCTAGCAAAGGGTCACAGGTGTGGAGCTTCCAGCATACACCGGCAAGACACTGGCTTCAAACAAGCAAATAAAACTTGACGACAGCACTGGCAAAGAGGATGGAAGCACAAGCGGTGTGGTCGGTAGGCACAATGACTTCGTGCGTGACACAGTAAATGAACGTATGCAAGGGAGCAGAACAGGGGGTCGGTTCTGCAGTCCTTGCCTGTAGAAGGATCTGTGAAGTTTTAAACATGTTCTTGCCCAAACAGGTGTAAATCAACAACAATTCACAAAGAGCAACTCAATCATAACCCAGAAAATCATCAGAAATCATCATCAACAGAAGCTTAGTTCAAGTGAGAGTTGAAGGGTTTGAATGCATGTTTTGCAAAGGAACAGTGTTGACTTAAACTCAGAGAAATCAAAGTGGACAACTTGCTTCTTTAAAAGCAAAAAAATATATAAAATTTAAATGACTGGATTTTTATTTAATCCAGTCTGACAGAGTTTTAAAAATAAATAAACCCTCCCCTGCGATATTTGAAACACAAAGCTACAGACTCTGAATATGCAGGCAACTTTGCAGAGAGAAATGTAAAGCGTAAAACATAAACAGTTACAGAGAGAAATACAGAGTTTCTTCGTTTGTGATAAGTTAACATATTCATCATAACAGCCTGAAGGTGTTTATCTGCTCCATGGAGTTCAGTATAAATCGGAGTTGTTCTGGTGCCCTGTATGTATTTTCTATGGAATAACTGTTCATAAACTTCTCAAAATCCATTGTCAGAAGCCTGACCTGAAGGAGGTTATCTGTGAATCTACAAACTGCTCTGGTGCAGCTGGAAAAGCTCGTATGTCCCAGGAGGAGAAGAACTGCAATTCGCAACCCTCACCAATTTTAGCTGCTGGAGCGTACGTGAGGTCTGTCAGGTGCCTGGAGGCAATTGCAACCTCTGCTGGAGGATTTCAGGGAGCTTACAGCTCCTGTCAGGCACCCGAAGGTAACAAAGATCCTCCTGGGTCACTCACAAAGCCTCTGCTCACCAGCTGACCCAGCTGCGATTCAGCTGAGGAGGTCAGGCTCCAGCGCCTGAGAAACCATAGACCTCTACCAGCCCAGCAAGAGCAGTGTGGTGGTCTTTGTGGGGGCAAAGCAGCTCCAGCACACAGCCCGCCGGTGTCAGGCATGCATTTTCACCTTCACCACCTTCAAAATCACGATCGTCTCACCGGGGGTATTACCTGGGGGGATATTACCCAGGGGGAGGAAGAGAACAGTGTGGAAAGCCCTGATGTTCTCACTGTGTTAAAACATAGTTATCGGAGGTTCGCAGTGAAACCTGAGGGAAAGCAGGTTTCATGGGGACTCTTCTTTAAAGCCCCATCTTCAGAAGAAACAGCAAGGATCCTGGCAGCTGGAGGTTTCATGAAACTCTGTCACACAAGTCAGCTGTACGTGTTAAAAGGCTGATCAAATGGTTTCATTCCTTTGGGGTTTCATTTCTGCAGCCCCAGTGGGAACACCTTCATCTCCCACGTGATCGCTGTTGAACACTGTCTTAGGATAGCGAACTGTCCTCGGTGTCTTACTGTCCTAGGATAGTGAAGTATCCTAAGTAAGCTACCCTAAGGAGCTGTCTGCTGATACATTGGGTCTTTCTTTCTTTACATCTGAGAATATTAGGGGAGGAATTAATTTAAGGTATGTTCTAAAGCAAGGAACTTGCCAGCCTGGCTCCTATCCAGACTGTAGTATCTGCTGCCGCACATCTCATGCAGATTACTCCATCCTCTGCTATTTTCTCTAAGAACTACTAAACAGATAACACGTGGAAGAGACTTGCCTAACACCATTCTCCAGCAGTAATCCAAAGGGAGCTATACTCCGTGCTTTGTTTTCCACCCAAAGAGGAGGAGGAACATTTCTTCTGCCTCTGCCACGCCGTGCAGGGCAGGGGCTTTGGGGGTCCCTGTGCACTTCAGCCAGAGACACAGGAGCCGTCACAGACTCTACTCTCTCGTCTGTAATTCATATGCTTGTTGCTAATGGGGGGAGGGGGGTTATTTGGGTATTTGCAGGTGCCAATCATGCTTTGGTTAGAAACAGGGCTGCGGGAGCTCATTAAGCAAGCAGGTGTCTTCTCAAAGAAGAGTTATTTAAGAAGAGGATGCTACAGCATTCCCAGAGCAAAAGGGCCTGATGGGCTGCACGTGGAGCAATGCTCATTGCTGAAGCTGAGGACAAGAGCAAATGGAAACAAACTGAAAAAAAAAAAGAAAAAAGAATTATACATTTTTCAGTTTTGCTAGTGCTGTTTGTACTGCGGAAATACAGAACAAATTTAAACCTTAGCATAACTCTAAACCTGTACATATTACCCAGAGAAAATGAGATAATATATTTTAGTCAGTCATACCAGAAAAATCAATTTAAAAAAAAGAAAAGAAAAAAAAACCAAAAAAAAAGCAGCCGCCTTTGGCTGTGGCAGGTGAATGAAACAGGACTGCCAACGGCTGGAAAGCCTGGGGGAGGCGATGTGTGTTATCAGTCCCGGGTTGCTCTGTGCAGCTGTAATCTTGCTCCGAAAGGTAAATTCCATGTTAGGCTGCCTAAAGTAATCCAGCCTACAGGGGCATTTTGCTCCTTTTATAAATAAAGACCTAGCGAAGAAGTGGTGAAATCCCCTTGCTGTGTTAGAGCCTGGGTAAGAAAGCAGCTCTTTCTTCCTCCTGGAACAGGGCACACGCCGACTCGCGCTTACCTTTCAAAACCAGTTAAAACCGGTATCTGCAGGGTGCGAGGCGATTCCAACACGTATGTCACTGCATGCATGTCTGCTTCGCCATCAGCTTGTGTGGCTCATCATCTGTCTGCTCTGAACAATAACTGTTAGGTTAGCAGCCTTTTCACTTGTAAATGTAAATATTGTATCGAGAACACGATATTTGAAATACAAAATACAGTGTTATTAAGACAGCGCTCACACATCAATTCTCGTGTGACTATAATTTGTGAAATGCCTTAGGAGGGGCTTATAAATAAAGTATAAGGTGTTATTATGAAATACGTTTTAACCAAATGCACAGAAATGTCTCATTCCTATTGAAATCAATATGAAAACTCCCACTAATTTCAGTGGTAAAAAGAGGAGACCCGCGGAAACTGCTGTGTTACGCTGAGCAATACATTACAGCAGATTTCAGTCTTCCTAAGTAGTACAGCTCCGGAAGAAGGATGAGGATGAAAATGGGTGCTATAGGCTTTTCAGAGCACGCTGAAGATTTTCATTTCCCGCTGATGCGGTGGTAGTGGCGTCTGGCGAGGCAGCACGTCCCCACGCAGCCCGGCTGCCTGCTCGAGGCCGGCTGGGCGCTGGGGCTGCTCCGGGGCCTCGCCTGGCCCCCAGCCAGCAGCCGGGAGCCGGCACCGGTGCTGGGGCGCGGGACCCCCGACCCACCCTGGGGAAAGGGCTCTTGGCAGGGCTGCGGACGCGACGTGCGGTTCGAGGCTGCCGGCAACGTGCAGACCCCCCGGCATGAGCGGCAGCAGCTCTTAGAGGCAAGCAACGCTCTGGGGACCAAATGCCCTCGCTTCTTCCCGATGTGCAGTCAGCCAGGGACTTCTCACCGCCGACCTCCTTCCACAGGGCACGATAACGAGCCAGTGAGTCAGAAATGTCTCCTCTCCGCCGCGGCTAGCTAGCCTGTCACCGAAATAAGCTCAGGGCTCATCTGCACACACAGCTGCTTTGTAGCAGAGGTGCGGGGCGGTGGAAGGCTGCAGCCCCTGGAGAAGGCTTCGGAAGGGGCGCAGAGGGCTGGCAGTGGCTCAATGGAGGCCACCAGCGTCTGGACCACAGGTGGTGGAGCTGCACGGCCGGGAAAACCTGGGAAGGGCAGGGAAGAGCTACAAGAAGCTGCCTCTGCCCGCGTATCGGCCCCTGCAGAAACAGCAACCATGGCACAAAAGCTCTCGGGGGAGGAAGGGCTGGGAAGCTCATTTCCATTCCTGGTCGAGCAGAAGTTGGCATTTAGATAACAAACTACATTAGTAGGTATAAACACACTAAGTGGCTATATAAATGCTGGGTTTGTACCTGTAATTAATTGCTCCCAGAATCGATTTAGCTATGCAAGAAAGGACCTGCCTATTGTGGTGTTTAATGTGATCTATCCATATGTTGTAAATATATAATGTGCGTGTGCATGTCTGATAAACATATAAATAAATAAATAAATCCATGTTTCATTAGTATTTGCCAATGGATGGCTTCCAGGTAATTGAAACTACTTAATGCTTGTATGAGGAATATACTTACAACTGACCAGTATCAATTAAAAAGAAAGACTTTAACCTAATGCTTTTACACATTTTTGCTTACTCCGGGCTCTCGATTTTATTAACTATCATCTCCTGCTTTGAGTGAAGCTGCTCTTTGTCCCTAAAGGATTCAGAGTTTACATGCGTTTAATCTCGTCTGCAGCGTCGCGGCGACCTCAGCACCACAAATCTGCTACTCCAAGTTTACAATGAAGTGTTATCTGCAGTGACAAATATGCTGAAAGGAAAACATAACCAGCCTAGATAATATCTTTGCTCTACAAAGGCAGCTTGCGATGCCTGTGCTTTGACTCAAAACTCCCCGCGCGCTGGCTTTTTAATCGTGTGATCCCTTTTTCAGCACAGCATCGCGAGTAACGACTGCGCCACAATGAGCCAGCTTCATCGATATGGGAATGTTTAGATTTCCCTGCCAGTGACTAAAGGCCTTTAGCTTTCACTAGCCAGTCCCAGCTCGCATTGTTGTTGCCTGTTGATTTGTCTTCTCTCATTATTCCTTGACATGCAGCTCTCCACCCACGCCCACACTAACAACCCTCACACAAAGCGCATTGAGGTATTAACCAGGTTACAAGTTCAATGGAAAATTACACTAAGATTGTGCTGTGTGGCAATAGAAAGGGATGGTATTCACTCTCCCAAAGAGCCTGTTAAAAACACAGCTGGTTTTGGGGTTTTTTTTTTTCTTTTTAAGCATCCTAACAAAAACAATTTTTAGAAGTCAGGAATGTATATTGGTGAGTATATGTATCTATACATACTTTATGTATAATTACAACAGATAGGCATGGGCATGCGTCGCGTCTCCACCACTGACTGGCACGAGGCAAACTCCCCGCTGGAATTTCTGCTGGATTCTGGAGTTCGTTTAGAGCATCCCCAGAAACCCGAGCTAAATAAACAACCTCCTCCTGCTCTCAGCTGCAATTAGATACGTGAACCTATCTTCTTTTTGTTAGCCCAAATTACAGGCTGGTGGAAGCACTGAAAGTCTATAAAAATGTTTCTTAAGAATCCCTCCTTACTGCAAACTGAAAATAAATTCAAAATAAAACTTAATGAGATTAACCTAACACAGTAACAAAATTTGCAACACCACACTATAAGGTTAAAAAGAAAATAGTATAATAAAGGAAATACAAAGGCTTTGGCATGGTTTTTACAATCAACAATGGTTAATTTTGATATGTAGTTGTGAACAACTTCAAAACACTTAAGTTTAAAACTCTTGCAAGCACTTTTAATTGATTAGGAATGAATTCTAGATGCACAAAAATGATTGGACTGTGAACAGTAGTACAACTATATCTAAGAACAATTAACTCTTGCCGACCAAAAAGAAACGTATGATGCATGAAAATGTGTATAAAACATCTATAGAATATTCTTGTCAAATATAAATGAAATTAACTTTATTATAGAAATCATTCTGGGAGATTTCTAGGGAAGACAAATACTTACATTTCGACATAAAACAAATTGGATTATATCGAAGACACAATCTACCTTTTATCTATCAAACTCTTTTCTTCATCGAAGTTCTCTCTTAACCCCTGTTTGCACATAGCTTCAGCCGTTAACAACCTTTGGAAATACCAACAGATATTTTTCTTACATAAATCTAGTGCGTATTGTTCCAGGTTTAATTATATGCAATGGAATGATACAAACTTGGAACATCGATCCATAATCTATGAACAGATTGGTAGAAGTTTTCGATATATCTTGATAAAACTCTTGAATTCGTGGCAAAGCTCGTTGATCATGGCTTCTTTTTTTTTTCCTTTTCCTTTTTTTTTTTTTAAAACAACTTCATGACCAACACAGATCAAACATCCATCCAGTCTACATTGTTCTTTTTTTTTTCATTATAACATACAAATGCCCATTTACAAATAATACACCAAAATGAATAAAAGTTTGGATACCAAAATGAAGATTTGTTCCAACTGATATAATGCCTTCAGTGTACAAAGGTCCATGTGAAAGTCTTTTCCATGTGTTACAGCGTAGGGCACAGTTGCAGTACAGAAGTACTCCGAGAGCCATTCTTCCTTTACAAAATACTGCTGAACATCCAACTGTTGTCCATATAGTCAGTTGCGGAATTAACACATGTTTTACTGTAATCTTGGCCAGTATTGAGACATATCAGGTTCACTGCCAGGAACTTGAACTGGAACTGACACCCCAGGGGAAATGAGACCTGAAAATTGATGGGGAAAATTGATATTTTAGTTTTCCTACACATAGCACAATTTTTGCTTTCGAGTTTCACAGATTTGTGCTTGTATTCTGGTATTAAATCTCGCCATCTACCAGCCTGCAGAATCAGCTGGGCAGGGCGGGGGGGGGGGGGGGCGGGGGGCAGAACGACACGGACACACGCTGTATTTTAAAAACCTATGCCCAACTCACTGATTTGTTGTTATAAATAAACTGTCATGCTTTGAGATAAATGCCAGAGCCTCGGCTCATTTGTGTCAGTTGAGAATTCAGCCCGAAATACGCTGAGCATTTCTATTCTTTTGAAATATGCCTGGCTTGCTCCTGCTTATGCTGACACTGACTCTTTTTTACCCTCTTTTGCCTTCTTATGTACAGGTTAATGTTTCTACAGGTTGCCTGCCTTTCCAATAACTTCAAACCTTCAGCAAAAAATAGCCTCTGACACAGACACGGTAAAACCACGCCCAGTCCTGCAAACGTTTTCACATACAATTAGCTTCACGGGTACGAGGAGCTCCGCTGAAATCCAGCGTTGAAATAAATGCTGCTTCAAAATTTAATTATGCAGGGAAGATTTTGCTGGATGGGGGCCTCACTGACGAGCTTTCCACTGCACTGCTACTCAAATGCCACCTCTGCTAATCAGCCGCCTTCCATCTACCCCTCCAGCGGCAGCTGAAAAATCAGACTTTCTGCTCTAGCCCACAGGGTTACACATTTTTGTCTTCTGCCCAGTTTGGCAGCTACTAGACCCGACAGAAAGACCTCTCCCAGCGACGGGGAGAGACTTCTGCCAGCAAATACGTGTGGAAAAAAAAAAAAAAGGATGGGTGGAGCAAGGAAGCCAAGCCAGCAGAAAAGCCGAGGGGAGCGCGGGGCCACTCACCTGTGGAAGTGGTGCCAGAGGTGCCCATCGGCTGGCTGTTCATGTGTGTCTGCATGTGAGGAGGGGTGTATGTATCATAGCTCCGTCCATTCACCGATGGACTGGTGGGCAGCATGCAAGAGTAGGAGGAGGTCTGGCTGGGTACCGGGGGCTGTGGGAGCAAAGCACAAAACAGTGTTAAGCATCGGCTGAGGTAGAGACCAGGTTACGCTCTTCTGGAGGGACATGGCAGCCCTCAGGAGCAGCGTGCACAAGGGAAAATGAGCTTTGGTTTCAAATTCGGGGACCTAAAGCCCTATTTAGGAGCTCAACCAAGCAGCCTCGTCCCAGAGGTTTTTTGTCTACGGAAGCAATGTGGACGGTCACCGACGCCTTTTCAGACACGCTTGGTGAGCAGATCCCTACATCTAGATGCTAACAAAGATGTCACATACCTAAGCCAAGGAACCAAAGCCCCTGTTTGTGCTCATGTAGAAGAAAGATGCCTCCCGCCATTCGCAGCCACAGAGAGACAGAGCAGGGCTGGCATCTTATCTCGCGTTTGGTGGTGTAACTAAAAACTATTAGGGGTGTAACTAAAAGTTACTCCACTGAGGCACACGGGCTGGTCCTGCATCTGTGAGCATGTTGCACGTACTTTGGGGTGACCGAGGCTCTGACGGGGGATCCCCCCGTGTGCGTTGATCCCCCGTCAGAGCCTCGGTCACCCCAAACCCACACGCGCACGTGTGTTGATCACTGGTCAGGGCCGCAGTCGCCCCAAACCCCTGCCAGCAGCATCCCAGGAGACCAGACGTCTCCGTTTACCCAAACTCCAACCCCTACAATCCCATCTGCCATGGGGAGAGCAGCTGGGGGCAGGGGGTGAGGGATGGCATGGTGCCAGAGGGGGACCAAGCAGGGGCATCTCCCGCTCCGGGGTGATGGGGGAGTGGGGACCGGTGCAGCCCCAGCACGGGGAGGCGGCAAGGGAGGAGGAAGCGGGATGAGTAATTCCCGCTCCGAGCACACGAGACCCGACACGTCTGCACATATTTCCTCCGTCTGCACGTCCCCGACACCCGCGGTCTCTGAAAATACAGCCTCGCTCGCTAAGCACACAGACAGGGGGCCGGGGGGGGGGATGTGCGCACGCTGTGCTCCGGGAGAACCAGCAACGCGCCCCGCGTCCGCAGGGAGATGCCGATGGATCGGCTGCCAAATCTCCTGCTCCGACATCAAGTAGGCAGGACTTTCCAGAGCAGCTCACGCGTGCCAGGTCCCTGCCCAGGTGCCCGGCGGTGAACCGGGGGCCTCCTGCTTTCCCAAGGGTTCCACCCTGTATCAGCCCTTTGATCTTTCATCGTCTGCTGTCAGCGCGCTGCTGGGAATGGCACCACCGGCCTCCAACGTCACGAAACAGCGACCTAGGCAACGTCATTTCTTTCCGCGGACTTGCGAGACTCTAACTTTATTTGGTTAATTTTGGTTCACCAATTAGTAACATAGTAATTGCCGCAGCGAAGGAGTCAGGATCTCTAATCTGCTCGCCTGTCTCCAGCAGTGGTCAATGCTGTGTGCCTCAGACAAAGCTGTAAAACTCCCGTAATTGGCCAGCACCTTCCTAGGCCAACCCCACCATTAAAAAAGGAGGAATTTTGCATCTGAAAGGTCTATAGAAACAGACCCCAAAGGAATAGATTTCTTCCTAACCCAGCTGGTGATCAGCTAATGCTTTCAGGCATGAGGATTGACAGCTCTTGCAATTCTGGCTTAGCTGGCATAACCACTGATGCTAATCACATCCTTCCCTCTCAGGTGTTCCTAATGCACCACCGCCGCACCACCTACGCCGGGAAGGTCGGATCCCTCCAGCAGCTCATTCGGGCGGCAGTTTCCACAATACTGCACCAGTGAGTTCCATAGGGTAACCATGATTTTCTTCCAAAGAGGATTTTTGTTATCCCACATTTACTGCCTTGTAATTCTGAGGGCCTTTCTCTTTCAAAATTCGGGAAAAGAGCTTGTCAGAGCACCGGGACTTACAGTGCCCCTTGCCTTGTGATTCTCCCAAAGTAGGGCGTCTTTTCAGAGGCCAGGGAATCCATTGATGCCAGTTTCCCTGCAGCACAGTTTGGGTACGAAACCCCCCATCCTGGAGAGGAAGGGCCCCCCCCCCCCCGCACGTTCCGGGGGCTGCCGAGTCCCGAGGGAGCGTCGTGCCGCGGCTGCGCTGCTGGACTTACTTGCATAGGCAGGTTGTTGGCCATGGTGAAGCTAGGCATGGGCGGCAGCGCGCTGTACGTGTTTGTGAGCGCCGTGTCCGTTCTGCCCAACATGGAACCTGATGTGAAAGAGGAAACTATAATAGAATAGACAGATAGACGAACACATTAGTTTAACCACAATTACAGCTGGCAATACAGTCTCAGAGTCGCGTTGTCCCCAGAGAATGGATGAACGTGGGCGGGTTGGTGGCATTACCGGGGGTGGTCGGTTGCGGGATTGGCTGGTAAACGCTTGTGCTGAAACTACTACTGATGGGAATGTGGCTGGGAGTGTTGCTGGCTTGTCTTCGCTGGTTCCTCAGCTTCTCTTCCCTTCTCCACTTGGCCCTTCTGTTCGAAAACCACACCTGAAAATACAGCGTTTAAGAGACATGAGTGACCTGACAAGGACTAGAGGCATGGGGCCTCCCCCTTGTAACTCAGGGCCGTGCCGATACAAAGCCGCTTGCAGCGCAGCAGAGCAGCGTGCGAAAGCAAACCCCAGCTGCTGGCCTTTTCCTGAAGGGGGAGATGGGCAAACACCCGCTCGTAAACAGGGGCTGCCCTGTGCTTTGAGAAGACAGGAATAACAGAACGAATAGTAATAGTAATAATAATGGTTGTAATCGCACAGCAACTCCGTACCTGTATCCTTGCTTCAGGCAGGTCTATTTTAGCAGCTAGTCTCTCTCTTGCAAACACATCGGGATAGTGGGTCCTCTCAAATTCTGCGGAAGGAAATACTGTTGTGTTAGCTGCTAAGACTTAATGTGGCCGACTGCAAAGTCAGAGTCGTTCCTGTGCTGCCTGTGCTCTAAATACTCTGAAGAAACAGGGCTGTAAAGGCAAAGCCGAGCTTTCTCTGCGCACGTGTGTGTGTGTTCGGAAGGAGGACACCTTGCCTGCTGGGGAATATCGCCAAGGGGGTAGGCAGGCTGGGGTGCAATGCTGCATCTTTCAAGAAGCAACAAGGGCTTCTGCCTCTGCTAAGGGGGTCCCCAAGGCAGCTCTGACCCTGTCACCGAGAAGCGAAATGGCACGTCGCTAAATAACAGCGGAAAACAAGACCAAAGATCCGCAGTGGGTCAGAGGCGAGGTGCGCGCAGGCCGGCCAGGGAAAAGGGCACCTGCTCCCAGCCCCGGGCAGCGGCAGCGCTGAGGATGGGGGGCGAGCGTGGGGGCAGGCACACGGGCTGCTGCCAGCCCCAGCCGCCTGCCCTCCCCTTCCCGGCATAGGGCAATGCGGCCCGGCTGGGGACACGGCACTGTCGGCCGGAGGAGATTTATCCCCCGTGCGAAGAGCCTGGGGTGTAACACCAATGTTTCGGCATGATCTGTGCCCTGAGCACGTTCCCTCTGCAAACCTTCTATAGCAGCTTTTCGGTGCATACCGCAGCCATCAGTGAATATTCAGAGCTCAATGAATAAAAGAGCATGGAGGGAGCCATGGACTTAAAACATGCACAAATACGTGTACGAGGCACGTGAATGCCACGCTTCTGTTCAGCTCCTAACACAGCCAGGGCACGTTTTGCTTTTCTCTCCTGCTTCAGCCGTAGGAAAATGTCACTCACCTTTCTCAAGGGCTTCGATTTGCTCCTGGGTAAAGGATGTCCTGTTTCTCTGCAGCTTCCTTTTCAGCTGGAGTCTCATTTGGGCCTCGTCTGAATCTTCTCCATTAGAGCTGATGGAGTTAGTGTTTTCCCCTCCTCCCTCCTGTTGCGGACAGCCATCTGCGAACGGAGAGTCGGAAAGTGAAACGCAGGTACCCGTGTTTTGAGATCCCTATCAGAGAAATAAGGCGACTGGGAACAAGTTCGGCCATGTTTGCTGACACCCTCCCTGAAAAACATCTCGGGTATCAAAGCAGCGTTGCGCTGATGACACGGGTAACATGGAAACATTTCGGTTTCCAGCGTTATCGTAAACATCGGAGATGAGGAATTACGATCGCCTGGTCTTAATTTCATTTTGTTTTTCCTCTGGAATAAAGCCCACACGAAAATACTTCCCCCTGAAAGCGATTCTTTCCATGAATCGCTGCCGAAGTGCCACGGCAGTCTCCTCTGTCTGCTGCATTTATTTACCTATTGCTATATTTAAAATAGTGATGTTCAGTATTTCAGATTATCTATAATCAGTGATTCCTATCTAATCAATTAGATGTTGATAGGTTTGCAGAAAATGCTATTAAGAAACCAAACCAAGCTTGTAATCTTTTTTAAAAAATATTTATCCAGTTTTTATTTGAATTCTGCACAGTCAATTTCATTTTAAAGGTTGTGAATTTAGAAGTGCCTGCATTGTTCTGCAGTTTTATTCAACTATTGTATGAGTGTGCATTGCCTTGACACCTATTACTGAGCACAGCTGTAATTATATCATCACCAAGAACAGGCTATAATTGCTGAAAATGGAATTTTATATTTAGATAAAAGGACTGTCCATTCTTTGTACTGTGTTGCACCAGAGAAAAGTAAGATTTCTTTTAAAATTTTAACATGTAATTTTAAAAGAAATAGGAGCGAGTTCACTAACTAGCTCAACGCGCTGCTCTGCAGCCGGGCGGCTGGCGCACCGTTGCAGCGGTACGTGTTTAATTAGGGCATTTCCACCGCTCCCAGGGCGGTTTCTGTCGCCAAACGGGGGGAAAGTTGCCCCGCGCTGTCCCTTCGGGCGGCGGCGGGGAGCGGGGCTCTGCGGGCACCCCGGGAACCCCCGCGCTCCCGAAGCCGGCTCGCCTGCGCCTTTCGAGGCGCGTTTTGCCGAGGGTTGGATGCCGGATAAAGGGGGAGCTGGGGTGGGGGGACGCACGGGCCGCTGCTGCTAATCTCCCCTGAGAAGTTATGCCAAAAATAAATAGCGACGCTCCCGCTACGTCCTTTAAATATTGTGGGAAATCGACTTTAAAGTAATATCATTTATAACCGGCGAACAATGGCCCCGGCCTTCAAAGCTCGGGGGGGAATTGTGACAGAATCTGGTGGGACCCTTTCAACCACTTTGAAATGTTTTAAAACCCGAACTTTCTCCTCCATTTAAAGAGGGGGATTCAGCGGCCGTGGTCACCATATGGGCGGCCGCAGCCCCATTGAGGCGGCCGGCGGCGGGTGAATAGCCATGGGGGGGGGGGGGGGCTTTGGGCCGCCTTTCAGGGCCGCAACAAAGCCGCCGATGGCGGGGAGCTCCGCCGCGGCCGGGCAGCCGCCGGGCCCAGCGCCGGGGGCAGCGCCGGGGGCCGGGCCCGCCCCGGGGGCCGCCGCCTCACCTCCGCCACCGCCCTCATCCATCACTGTCCGCCACCGACCGGCCGGGGGGCACGGGGGGGGGCTGGGGACGCCCGCCCAACCGCGCGCTCCCCTTGGCACCCCCAAACCCCCTTCTTGGGTTTTTTTTTAAACTTTCGAAGCCGCTTTTTTTTTCCCCCATCCTCGTCCCGGCGCGCTCCCCATCTCCCCCCCAAACCTTTGCGCCAGCTGAAAGTCTCACCTCACCTCGTTTGTGACTATTTAAACCCTCCTATGACTATTTAGAGCCCTCTATGTCTATTTAACCCCCCATGCGCCGGACAATTAAGATATCTTCTGTTTAGAAGGGCACACCCCCCTCTTTTTTTTATTTCTTAAAAAAAAAAAGGCCCCTAAAAGGAGCGATCTGAATAGCCCTGTTCCACCTTCCAGACCTAATCCGTAAGAAAGCGAGTGAATGTCCGTCCCCATTATCCCATAGCCAGACCATCTGACGCTGGGTATAGGATTTGTTTCCCGGGGAAAAAAAAAAAAAAAAAAAAAAAAGGTAAAAAAAAAAAGACGCTGGGAAATAAAATCATTCCTTAGTTTCTTAGTGTCTTAATCAGTGAGGCGGAAAACAAGCAAAAAAAGATAGCAAACCAATTGCGGCACCTCTCAGCTATAGAGCTGGGATCAAAACATTGTAGCATCTGTTGAAAGAGAAAGTGTCTAAATCCTATAGAAGGCTTTAGTCTTATGGGGGGCGGGGGGGAGAGATAAGAAACAGTGTCTCGGTGATCCCTAAAACCACTAAATCACTGGAGAATTTCTCCCGGATAGAGATGTCTCTTTTTGTTCTGTCAGCCCTCGTGTATCCATTATTTTACTCACTGCTGCATGGCGTTTATCAGATTGAGACCATATTTGTACCCCTCTGAGACCTAACCTCGCCTTATGCTTTTTGAGTAATGGACTCTTAAAATCCAGTAACATACCCCTGCGAGGGAAAAGCATTAGAGGGAGCATGAATATTCCAGGGGAAATCCATTTTATTAATTTTAATTTTGCGAGGCGGGTGTGCGGAGCGCCCACCTGCCTCCCCCTCGCCTCTCCTGCCGCGCACACACGCACCCCCGGCCCCGCACCGCTCCGCAGGTCGGCTGCGGTTTGGGAGGGGGCTCCCGGGGGTCCTCCCGCCCCGGCGCGCTCCTGCCCGGGCCCCGCGCTCCCCCGCGGAACCTGCGCTCGCCCCCGCGCCGCGGAGGGGGTCACCGCAAGCCCCCAGCAGCTCCACCGACGCCCCCCGCCCCCCAGAGCCAGAGCCGGGCGGCTCGGCCAGCCCTAAATTTCCCCGTTTAAAGCCTTTTCTAAAATAATAATAATAATACTAAAACCCAGCACGCGGTGGGGACGGAGGGAGCTCGGGGCGCTGGGAGCCGCGGGGGCGGAAAGTGCGCTGCCCCCCGCCGCGCCCCGCTCCGCGGGTGGGTGCGGGGCGGAGCGGGGAGGGACGCGGAGCCCCGGGGCCGCAGGTAGGGGCGAGCCGGCGGGGTCCGTCCCGGCTCCGAGAGGGGACACCGGGCAAAACCAAATTTTAAAAATTTTTTTAAAAAGCAAAAAAATCAACACCCCCCCCCCCAAACCAACCCCGAAGCGGGGCTGGAGGGATGCGAGGGCTCCGCTCTATCTTTCGAGTGTCCTTCATAGATTGTTTTCTTCTCTTAAAACTGACATGTCTAATTGGCAAGCGGTGCCATATCGTGTCCAGAGGTCTCCTGTGGAACATTTCTACAGCTGTCTCCTTCAACTAGACGCTTATTCATGTCGCCTTAATGAGAAACAAAACGATCTCTAATGAGCAATTACATAGCGACAGAATTGTTCCCATAACAAATTCTTGCGTGTGACAGAAACATCCTTTGTACCAGATATTCCGCACACTGTTACCGATTTTTTTTTCTTTTTTTTGTGGGTTTTTTTTTTTCTCCTTGCGGGGTGAAAACAAAAAGCAGGTTGTTGTGTGCAGACACCTCTTCTAAAGGAATGCCCGCAGCCGGGGAGTGCGCCGAGCCGCCACAGAGCCCGCATTCAAAAAGAAGCCATTAACCATCTGAAGTATGTAACGTAACATCCCATTATCCTTCATATTATCCCCTTGTCATTCCTACAACAAATACCTATTAATCTTCAGGATAAACAGTTTCCTATATTTACAAAGTTGTTTCGGGTCCGTTGAGGAGGGACTGTAATCAGCCCGACGGAGACAGGCACCGATCCCCCCCTCCCCCGGCTTCGGAGACCCGGGCGCGGGCAGGCGGCCCGGGCGGGGTGCGGGAGCCCGAATTACCGGGCTGGCGGGGGCGAGGTGAAGGAGCAGCCCCGCAACCCGCCCGGCCGCCCGCAACCGGCAGCTGGGCAGCCGCGGCTGCTGCAGGGTTCACCGGGCCGGGGTCGGGGCTGGGACCCCGCCGGTCCCCGCCACCCACCCGCCGGGAGAGCCAGCGGGGGGGACCCCCCGAGCCGCTGTCCCCCGGAAAATCGCCAGCGCGGCGCCCAGGGAGGAGGGGGGGGGCGGGAAGAGGAGACCCCCGTCGGGGCCGCCGCCGCGGGGCGAGGCCGAGCCGCTGCGGGGCGGGGAGAGGCGGGCGGGCCGCGCCTTACCTTGGGCGGGCTGCCCGGGTACCGAGGTGCCGGGGTACCAGCCGGGCCGGGTGCCCCAGGTCCCCGTCTGCCCGTTCAGCATCCGCAGCTTGTCGTACATCCCGTCGGCGCCCATCTGTTGCTTTTCGCTAGCCAGGTTGCGTAGGACTCTGTTTATCGACGACACCTGGGAGGGCAAAGGAGAGGAGAGGCGATGGTAGTGCGGTAGCGCGCTCCCCGCCGGCCGCCCGCGCGACCCCCGCGCCCCCTCCGCGCCCCTCCGCGCTGCGGGCGGCTCGGCCCGGGCGCCGGTCAGGGGCTTCGCCGGGCGCTGCGGCCGCCCCGACCCGCTGCCTGCTGCTGCTGCCGCTAGTGCGAACAAACAAACAAACCAACCGCGGGGACGGGGAGGGAAAAAAAGAAAGAAAAGAAAAAAAGCAAAAAAAAAAAAAAAAAAAGAAACATCACAAAAAAAAAGCCCCAAACCCAACCCTGCAAAACCAGAGCGATGGCTGCGACTGATGCGCGCGGTCCTGAGGCGCCAGGCGCAGGGGTGACCCGCGCTTTGATTTTATTTATTTATTTTTTTTATTTATTTGTTGTTTTTTTTTTTTCCCCCTCCTTAAAGGCATTTGTCAGATTCGGTATGAAAAAATGCGCCTGACCCTGCCACATGCAAATGGTGCGAACCTGCTGTCCTCGCCTCCGATACCGAAACAAAGGCGGCAGCGGCTCGCTACGGCTACCCAGCACTGTACGCGGCGCACGGGAAGGTTTTTTCCATGAACTTACACTGGGTATATTATCGTTGGTACAGACCCCCTCTGATAGTAATCTGTCTCGAATCTCCCACGCAAAGATGGAGGGGCACTCTCGTTTATACTGCGCTATTTTGCTTACAACTTCTGGAGTCGCTACTCTCGGTTTACTACCTCCGATTGCCCTGGGTCTGATGGAGCCAGTTTCGTAATACCTGCCCAAAATTTTACTCACACATCCGTTCGACACCTGGATAGGGAAGCGGACAGAAAATCACATTATTAATAATTTCAAGACAAAAATAAAATTGTTTAAGTATGCATTAAACAATGACAAGCTTACGTTTTGATTGTCCAGCACTTGGACTTTTGCATCTGCATGGGTCTATAACACAAAAATATACCTTAAATGGTATGAGAACTTACTTAGAGAGTCTTTTTTTTTCTTTAAAAAAAAAATTACATTCGTGGCCCTACCCTCTACAGAAGTGATACTTTGAAAACATTTGGAAGGAAAAAAAAAATCTGGTCAAAACGTAATTCTTTTAGTGTTAATGTTAAAATACGCCTTAAAATGCGAAGGATAGCTAAACCAGACTAGTCCCCACCGTCCTCACTGCTCTCAGACAGCGTACTTGCGAGGGGCTCTCCAGACCTACATTTACGGCGCACCCCTGAGCTGCGCGGGTCGCGCCAGTGTCCGCAAAGGCAGATTCCGGGCTAAAACGGCGTGGCTTGGACGGGGGGTGGTGGTGGTTTGTTTTTTTTCTCCCCCCCTTTCTCCTCTTTATTTTTTTTTTCGGCTTTTTGGAAGAAAAAAAAAAAGGTAAAAACAAAAAAAAAGAAGCAGTAAGCCACGCCAAATGCGTACAGACCTCACAAAATAATAAGTAAATATAAAGGGGGGGGAGGGGAGAGGGAGGGAGAGGAAACTGAAATTATGCCGAGCCGTATAATTCAGTTTATTACAGCGAACTAACTGTAAGGAGAGCGCAGGTTGTCGACGGATAGAGAGAAAGGGGAGCAACCAAAAAAAAAAAAAAAAAAAAAAAAGGAAAAAAGGAAAAGAAAATCAGAATATTTCAGGAGGTGCGTGTGTATATATATAGTTAGAAAGGTCAGTTTGCGGCGACAGTGGCGGTAGCGGGTGGGTGGCTGTGTCGGGCTGCGTGGGGGTGCGTGGGGGCCGGCGGCGGTCGCCCGGGCGGGCGGCGGCGGGCGGAGCGGCTGCGGAGCGGCGCGGAGGAGCGGCGGGAGGGCGCGGGGCGCGGCCGCCTTCACCTGCAGGATCCGGGAGATGTCGCAGGGCCGGGCACCGCTGTGGGCGAGTTCCACGATCTTCTGCCGCGTGGAGTCGGGCAGCGGCCTCCCGTTGACGAACACCCCGCCGAGCTGGTTCACGCCGCTGTGACCTGCGGGGGAGCACAGCGACCGCCATAGCACCCCTCCGCTCCGCGCCCCGCTCCGCGCCTCGCCGGGACCGCCGCGCCCGGCCCCGCCGCCGCCGCTCCCAGCTCCCCGCCTGCAGAGCCCGTCCCCGACGCCCGGGGTGTTCCGCGCTGCGTTGCTCCCTGGCCTCGCCTTTCTTTTTTTTTTTTTTAATTTCCTTTTTTTCTTATCCTCCCCACCACAAAAAAAAAAAAGGCAAAAAAGAAAAAATAAAACCCCACCCCGGACCCAGCAGCTCCCTCCGCCAGCAGCAGGGCGGGAGGCTGCCCCGCCGGTGCCCGACCTGGAGCTCCGCGCCGCGGAGGAAGGCAGCCTCCCCGGAGAAGCTCTGCTCTACGCGCGCTCCGCTCTCCTCTCGCCGGAGCCTCCTGACAAATGGACTCCGGGAGCCCAGGCTCCTTAGCAATAAATAAGCTCCAAATATAGAAGAGGGGGAAAATATGATGAGCCTCTCTGACATTTGTCTTTAAAATAAAACTAGCTGCACGTCAAGTTTGAGCTTAATTTCTGGAAATAGGCGGAAGTCGCCCCGGATCATGCACGGAAGGCTAATTGAAAAGATCAGTTGGAGCACTTGTGGCAGGCGTGTCACTTTATGACAGTCCTCTGCTTTTGAAAATCGCATCGTCACGACAAACGGCAGCGTGATAAAACGACCCTTTCGGCCCGCATTTGGGCATCACTCCGGCTGGATTGGGCTCCGCTGGCTCCCCCCTCCGAGGGAGGCTGCGGCCGGGGGCTCTGCGCGGGCACGGCCGGCGGGGCGCGCACCCCGCGCAATGGATGCGAAGTGACATCGGGGCAGGGCAACTCGCCGCGCCCGGCTCGGGCGTTGCGACCCGCGCTTCCCGCCTCGGGGAGAGGAGCCCCGCGTCCCTCCCCGCCTGCGCCCCGGGGAGGGGGGGGCTGCGGGGGGGGGCTGCCGCGGGGCGCAGGCCTCGGCGGATCGCCCCCCCCCCCCCCTTCCCCTCCACACCCCTTTCTCTGCCCCCCCCCCCCCCCCCCCGGTTCCCGTCAACGCATGCGGGGAGCTCGTTTCAGGGAGGGGGGACGTAAAAAATGGCAGCGGGGAAAGCCAAATCAAAGTTTCGCTTAAAAGGTTAAGCCTTAATCATTATATAATTTCCCTGGAGAGCGGTGGAGATCTCGCCCAGTGGCAATGATTATGCGCCTCGTATTCTATTGCTAGTCATCTAATAGGAAAACATATGGTGTCAATTTGGATGCTCTGCACCATATACACCCAGGAGTTATTAACACAAAGCCTGAAGAGCCCGCCGCGACCTTTAAACAAAATAAAGGCTTCACCCGAATGATATCTTTTCTGCGTTTTGCCGTGGCGATCCCGGCCGGGCGAGTGAAGGCATTCCCCCATTACCATAAACCCTCGGCACGCCAAGGCCAAGGGCAGCGGCCGGGCGCAGGTAATGCCCACCCCGGGCTGGGGGAGAAAACTCGGGAGAAGTGAAAATAGCATCGCACGGACGCGCACGCAGTGGCCCCGCAAAACAATAATAATAAAAAAATAATTAAAAAAAACCCCAAACAACAAACCCCAAAAGCAAAATAAAACTCCCACGGCTCCACCCGAGTTTTTCTGAGAAACCTCTCCGGAATCGGTGTTTTTGGGGTTTTTTTCCCCCCATGTTCCTCACGCGAGGGTTAATTTACGAACCGGTTTAACGGGGGCCGGAGCCGCGCATCCCCGAGGCCAGGTCTCGGAGCGGCAGCTGGGTCGGGACCGACAGCCCCCGCGCAAGGACCGCGCAACTCGGCCTGCTCTCCGCGCCGCCGCTACGTGCGCAAGATAAGCGCGGCCTCCCCACTCCCCCCGCGCAGGAGCGCCGCGGGGTTGCGCGACCTCGCAAAGTCGCGATTTTGCGAGGTCGCGCAACCCCGCGGCGCTGCTGCGCGCAGCCCATCCCGCGGAAGATCCGCGTCCCGGGGGAGATGGGGGCCTGCTCCGGCTCGGCTGGGACCTTACCCCCGGTTCCCCCGACCTCCGCGCATCCCCTTCCACCGGGGCGCAAGGAGAGACCACCGCGCCAGACGGCGGGGTCCGCTGCGCTCCCTCCTGCCGCAACCACTTTCCCTTCCGAGGGGCGCGCAAGGCCCACCGGCGAGGTCTTCAACAACACCACCACCGACAAGAAAAGGCCGAAATAAAAATAATAACCCGCGAAAGACGTCAGATACCGGGGTGCGGGATAAACCCGGGAGGCGGCGGGGAGCTGCGCCTAGCCCCGGGGGTGGCTTTTCCCTGGCCGAATCCCGCTGAGCAGCGGGTGGGGACACTCGCCGAGGCCTGGGCCACCAACCGGACAAGTCCCGGTGGCCCGGGAGCCGTGACAGCGTTCCCGGCCGCCTTCCACGGCGGTACCCTCGCCCCGACGGGGCGGGCAGCGCTCCCGGCCGCGCAGAAGCCCACCGCGCCCGCGGAGCCGCATCGCATCTCATCGCATCTCGTCGCATCCCTCCCCCGGCTGCCTGCCCGCTCCTCCGCGCCCGCGGCAGCCCCCGCCTAGCCCTCCGCGGCCGCGGAGGGGCGCGGAGTCACTTACTGTTCTGCATGTTGGGCTGATAGAGCGGTATCCCACGGGCCTCGCCTATAGCGGTCTATCAGTGACAAAACAGGCGTTAATCAGGGGGGGGTAGCGCACGCGGTTAAGCTTGCAGAGAGGCTGATATCTCACAGGCTTACTTTGTTATCCTTAGGCGTCCTCCCCCGATTAGCGTAAGGATTTGGGGGCTTTAATACCTCAAGGCAAAAACGCGCCTATATATCCCTGACACGCAGGGAAAAAATAATAATTAATAATAAAATATATGTATTTAAGAACAGCAACCCGCCAAGTGGTTTCTCGATTTAATTGCATGCAGGTGGCGTATCGCCTCGCCGTCAGTGCCCTCCGCGGAGGTGGTGCGTGAAGTGGGGCGGCCATAACCACAAAGAGAGCCCGAAGTCGTGTGTTTAAAACTTGCCTGAAAGCGGGGTGGACTGTCCTCTCATACAATTTAGGGACTCGCACATCTGCGTGTCACTAGTTACAGTCTTCCCTCTAGGACAAAGCAGAAGAAGTACGTTAAGCGGTGCGGAGCGGCGCCGGGAAGGTGTGCCGTGCGGGGGCTGCGCGGGCATCGGGGGGCGGGGGGGGACACGGCTGCGGCGGCTGCCCTGCGTGCTGGGAGCGGGGCTCCGTTTTTACCTCCGGGTGTTTCCTCGAGGTTTGTTTTGTTGTTGTTCCCCCCCCCCTTTCCCCGCGGCACTAGCAACTTTTTCTCCCCCAAACTCCCCGTCTTGTGATTAACTTCTTTTTTGGTCTTTAGATCTTCCCCTTTTTCACTGTACTGTGACACACGCTGTCTACCTCGCCTCACTGCTTTAAAAAGTAAGAACAGGAGGGGGTGAGAACTGTTAAACAAAGCCTACAGAAAGCGAACAATGGCCTCCATTCTGCTCCTCTACCCAAACCCCGAGTGCAGAAACCCAGGCTCCTTAACCGGCCGCGCAGCTTCCCAACTCAACGGACCAACAACCCTCCAACTTACAAAGAGCAGAGAAACAAGCCCCTTCTCCCTTCATTAGTGCCTGTCTTGACCCAGCGCCTGGACAGTCCCCAGCGCCCTTTTTTGCTCGGCCCTCCCCCCCCCCCCCTTCCCCTGCTCCCTCTCTCCTCCTCTCACCACCTTCCCTCCCTCCCTCTCTCTCCCTCCCCCCCCGGGCCACTTATTTATTTATTTATGCGTCCCCATGTATTTATTTGAAATCCTCGCGGGTGAAAATGGAAAAGTAATTTCTCGTTATAAATATCTGGCGGTAATTGTGTTACTGGTGCGAGTTGTTAGGGGTTGTAAAAAGATACAACAGCTCAGTGGGGTGCTCAATTGGGGAGGGACAATTACAATAAAGAGCCCATTCAAGGGGGTTGCTAAAAAAAAGGAGGTAAAATAATGAAATAGTCGCAGCCTTCATTTTCTCTCCTTTTTTTTTTTCGCCTAAAAATACTCATTCTCTTTCTTTCGCGCCTATAATGAATATTAATTTTACTCTTCCTGCATATGACGGAGAATTCAAAGAGGCACGTTTCCCCATTCAGGACCAGCCGTGGTATAATTTATTAAGTAGCTTTTAGTAATCTTAAATCCATAAAAATAAACATCAAACAAGTACTTTCTCGCAGCGTGAAGACTTTGGCTGGTAAATATTTACTGCTCTTTGGAGAGCTACCTGATTAGCAGCAGAGCAAGCTACGCTGTGCTCCAGCGGGGACGCGGCCGTATCTCCTTCGGCTGAGCCGAACGTGCAGCCAGCCATCCCTTTAACACACCGAACACGTCTGCATCGACACACACCGCACGGGAAACCCGCTTCTGCAGGCGCGGTTTCCTCCCGGATTTCACGCACGACTCAGAAACGCGGGGCCTGCGGGGTTACAGCAGCCATCCAGAAAGCCACCATTAAACTCCCAGCCCTCGGCTCTGCCAGTGCGGACCGCAGAAATGACAAGAGGGGGTTTAAAGAGGGGGGCGGAAGAGGGAGGAGAGAGATGAAAAAAAAAAAGCCAGGGAACCAAACAAACCGAAACCCCAAACAGAGCCGAAAGCGCCTTACAACGGAGGGCGAGGGCAGGCGAGCGCCGCAGCGAGGTGCGGGGCCAGGGGGCTGCGGTTCTGCCAGCCAGCAGCTCCCCAGCGCCTCCGGCAGCCCCAGCCCGGGTCCGGCTGTCGCGACAGCACTCGCTCCGGCCGCAGCCCGACTTGGCGGGGACGCGCCCGGGCCCGCTCCTGAGCCAGGCGGGGAGTGCCGTTCGCCCGGTCCCCGCAGGCCCGGCCTAATCTGCGGGTCGGTTTTTAATCTCGAGATTTTGGTATAATCTGATGGCGGATAGCATCCCCCCCCCCCCCCGGTGACACCGTAACCAGACGTTAGGACGACAAAGTTTCACCTTCTCGGGGCGAATGAGAAAAAAAGGATAAAAACGAATCAACTTGCGATGAGGCGTTGGTAGGGGTCAGAAGCTGTAAACATTTATTGTCAAGGGCCACTTTTGTTATTTTATGTCCCTAAAATGGAGAAGAAGCGGTCACTTTTCTTCTCTCGGACCCTGTTTTCGCTTTCCAAAACAGCCTCTGCCGACTACCTTCAATCGTTCGAGAAAGTTTGTTTTTAAACTTTCCAGAAATTATTCCTGCTCTGCGCGTCCGTGCAGCAACTCCGTGCAAAGCGTTACAAGGTTAAATTCAAATCCAGATTTTTTCTAATTGCACTTGCGAGGGAAAAAAGCATCAAGTTTATGGTTGCCCTTCCCCACAGTAAATTTTTTTTTTTCTTGCACGGCCATGAGTATGCAACTTCTTATTAAAAAAAAAGAAAAAAAAAGGCTTTCGTATACTGGGGTTATTCCGGGGGATCGCAGGGCGGGGAGATGAAAGCGGCCGGTATGTAGCTTTTGCAGAAACAAGAGAGATTAGGTGTTTTTTTTTTAAAGAAAAACAAAATAATAAAGCATATCGATTTAAAAAGGCACCCAAAAAATCCCCCAACGCGAGACCCCGGCGCGGCCCGGTGCTGGGGAGGGCCGGGCCGGTGCGGGGCGGCCGGCGGGGCCCGCGGATGCGGGCGGCTCCGCGCCCCCGGCGCTTCTCCCGCGCCGGAGCTGGGAAAGTTGCCGGCACCGGGGACGAGTTGGGAAGATCCCCGGGTGGCTGATTAAAACTGACAGCCCTTCAGCTCCGCTCAGCTCCCCGCCTGTACCGCGCCGGGGAGCTGGCTTGGCCTAGGATGTGATTTTTATTTTTTTTTTCCCCTTTTCCTTTTTTTCCTCCCCACCCCCCACCCCCCCAGCGCAACTCTCCCGGCCGCTCGCTCCCTCTTTTTTCCCTCCCACCATCACGGGTGGGTGATCCTTTCCGAAACCGAGGCGGCGGGAACACAAAGCTCGAGTCCGCGGACGGGGCCACTTCCCTCCCTCCCTCCCACGAGGCGTGGGGCCGGAGCCCGCGGTGGGTCGGGGTCGTATCTGCCGCTGCCCGGGCCCGGGAGGCTGCAGACACGGCCCCGACCCACCGCGGGCTCCGGCCCTACGAGCTGGGGCAGCGGCAGCATCGGCAACGCAGAGCCCGGCGCTTGCGTCCTCCCTGCCCGGCGAACGGGGAACGAGCTGCCGGCTCGCGTCGGCGTCGCTTTGCTGGTCGGACGCTTTGGCTTTTCCAGAGGAGACAGAAAGTTTGTGAGCTCCAGGGCTGGAAAGTTCCCCGGGAAGCTCTCCGGAATGCAAATGGGAATGCGAGAGAGAGGGAGAGGAGAGAGAGAGAGAGAGGGGAGGAGGGAGAGAGAGCGCGCCCTGCCTAGATATTAAAATGCAAGGAGGGAGAAGCCGGGAGAAGAAGTGAGCAGACTCACCTTTCTGAGGCATCCCGCCTTGTTGTCAAAGCTCCTGTCAGCACTTCGGGAGCGCACCGACTCGCGACGGCGGTGCTCGGAAAAGAGTTGCCAGCGAAATAGTTTTATTCGCCGCCGAAGCCGCGGGTTGCGTGGTCTCGGGTTCCTGGGGAGGAGACAGAGATTGACAATAAAATGGGCTGTCAGCGACCGGAGAGCGGGAGATAAAAGAGCGTTGCGAGCGAAGCGGGGAGGGAGGGAGCGGGCGGGCGGGCGGGCGGGCGGCAGCTCGCACCTATGCCGATTGGCGAGGGCTGGGGTGTATTAATGCCGGCGCGCCTCGGCCCCTGCCTCGCCTCCCCCGCTCTCCACTGGCCCATTAGCGGAGCCTGACCTCTGTCATCATCCCCCGGCAAAACACTTCCTCCCCGCGCCGCAGCCGGAGCGGGAAGCGCGCCCGGGGCCGGGGCCGGCCCGCTCAAACCCGCTAATCACCCCGCCACATGCAAATGGGTGTCCCGTGTCCCCCCCCCCCCACGCGCGATATTGCTTTATGCAAAGCGCCTCCGAGCGCCTCCCCGCCGCCCATTGGCCGCCCGCCGCCCGCCGCCGCTCCATTGGCCCGGGCCGCCGGGATGAATGGGCATGGGCCCGGCGCCGCGCGCGCCCCGCGATTTCAGGTCCGGGGGGGGGGAGTAAGGTCGATTTGCATTTAAACAGCGCTGTCCCGTCCCACAGTGGGGAAAAAATATCACATTCAAACGGTGAAAGGCGCGTAACTATTTGGGAGGCGGGCGCTTTGCGGGCCGCAGCCCCCCCCCCCCCCGAGGCCGGCGGCCCCCCTGCCCCGCTCCCCAGCGCCCGGGCGGGGAGAGCAGGGCAAACCCGCCACTCGCTGCGTGCTTCGAGGGCTCTTGTGGAGGGCCCTGGAGAGCCCTTCACCAAACACTCGCCAGCCGCCCCCACGTGCCGTTTGTTGACTAAGGGCTGCCGGGCTGCCTTTTCTGTGGGTTTTTGGTTGTGTTTTTTTTTTAAAGACACCACGGAGAAGCCGGGGGGGGGGGGGGGTGTGGTGTGGTGTGCCTCAGGCGGGGGCGGGCAGCGGCCGAACGCTGGGCAGTGCCGTCGCTTTGTGCCCGGCCGCTGCTGAAGGGGCTTCCCCCCCCCTCCTCCCTCCCTCCCCCTGCAAAGGGAGCCCCTTCGCTGGCTGCCAGAAACTAGAGGGGGAAAGTAAGTAAATGACTCTGCTGCTCTGGCCACACACCACAAGTACATTTGTTGAATGCCGGACTATTAAGACACACCTCAGTAAACTCTAAAGCAACCCCTCAGCGCATGCATTTAAGGTTACACTGGGAGCACCAGTCCGAGCTCAGGGTGTCCCAATCGGTTATGGCGAGTGGTCCGGAGGGGGGGGGGTGGTGTCTGCACAGGGAGGGGGAGGAAAGAAAAAAAAAAAAAGGCTCGGGGGAAAGAAAGGAAAGAGGGAGAAGGGACAGGAAAAAGAAATTCCAAGGGCCACCGCGGAAAGTGGAGAGTATGAACGCGCGAAGCATAAAATGAAGTCGTAGCCGCATACACTTGACTTCTCTTGACATGTGAAAAGTGCTAAAAGTCAAAGCTCATCAATAAAGTATCTTGAAATTGAATAAGAGCCCTGACAACCATTGCATTCTTAAATAAAGTACAATGAGGAGACAAACGACTCTGCCAAGGAGTTTGCATGTGAGTGAAAGGGCGCCTCAATGGGAGCGGGATAATGGGCTGCCCGGCCGTCATGCACTGTCATCCCCGGTCCCGCCGAGAAGCTGCCACAGCTCCCTCCTAGCACAAAACGGGCTCTTCAGAGGCTGCTGCCTTCCCCTCCGCCGCTTGCCTCCCGTCCCCGTCCCCGTCCCCCCCGCCGTGGCCGCCCCCGCTCCGCGCCCGCCGGGGAGGCCCGGGAGGCAGGGCCCGAGGCCGGCAGCCGCTCCCCGGCCCTCCCCGGCAGCCGGGACCGGGACGGGGGAAGTCTTTCCCCGGGGGAGCGGCGGTGAAGGGGGAGCCGCCGGCGCTCCTGCCCCGGGACCCGGCCCGAGTGGGGCTGCGGACCCCGGTCTGGCCCCACCTGCAGCGGCGAGGGGCCGGGGGCCTCTCCCCCGAGCCAGCTCCGGCTCCTGCCGCCTTGGCAAGGCCGAAGTCGGCCCGTGGGCTTGTTTGGTTTCCCCCCCGCCCCCCCCCAGACACGCGTGTTTGTAGACACGGAGCCGGACATCGCGACGGACACACGGGAGCCATTGGGTGTGGTGGGATCGCCCCTGCAGGTAAGGCCGGGCAGGAGCGGGGGAACCCGTCCCTGGGCAGCCCCGAAGGGGGCTCTGCCAGAACCAGGGGCTCGGGCAGGACCCCCCCCTTCCCCCGCAGCCCCAGGCTCCCCGCCCTCGCCTCGTCTCCCCCTCCCCAATACGTCCCGCAGGGTCAGCTGCCGCCGAGCCGACCTGCGCCGCGGGCAAGGATCGAGGGGCGCAGAGGAAACGTTTCGGGGCGACAAAAAGAACCGAAACCAGGGCCAGAACCGGAGTACGAACCGGCGTCCCGCTCGTCTCCGCGTCCCGGGCGATCCCTCGGGGCAGCCCGCCCAGCTGCCGGGGCTGGGGTCCCGCCGCTCGCGTCCTGCTAGGGGCTGCAGCTCCTCAGCCCGCACCAGCCCCGGAGGCTCCGAGGGGAACTTCAAAGCGGGGATCCGGTCTTTTTTTTCCTGGAGCGAAGTCAGTCGTGTCCGTGGGATTTTGTCTGGGTTTTTTTTTCCTCTTGATTTTTTTTTTGCTTTTTTCCCTGTTGCACTCCCTCTCTAGCGACTTTTTTCTTTTTTTTTTTTTTACCCTCTCCGCGGGCCGTTAAAGGGGGAAAAGAGAGAAACCACTTTGTCCGAAATCGCAGCCAAATATCATTTTTACAAGCTCTCAATTAGCCGTCCCTCGGATTAGCACCTTCTTACGCCTCCTCGCCGGAATAAAGCAGCCCTAATCTTGTTGCTATTTTCCCCTCGGGCGCAGCGGGCTTTGTGTCCCCTCCCCCCCAAAAAAAACTTTTAAAGCCCCCCTCCCCCCCTCAGCCGCCAAAAAAAAATCCCCGGGCGGGGCGGGGGGGGGGAGGGCAGGGGTGAAGTCGGTGACGTCACGGGGGGGGCAGTGGAGCGGGAGCCCCGAGCGAAAGTTGAGAGGAAGAAAGCGCGGAGGGGCGGGCCACCGGGGGCCGCGCGCTTCCGCGGGGGCGCGCGCGCGCGCGTGTGTGCGTGCCGAGGCGCGGTGCGGTGCCGCCCGCCCCGTCGCGCCCCGCGGAGTCGGGTCTGTCCCGGCGCGGGGTCCGGCCCGGCTCCGCGCCGCCATTTTACCGGCAGCGGCGGGGCTGAGCGGGACGGGGACCGGCAGCGGCTCGGCCCCGCCGCTGCCCCCGGCCCGGCTGCCCCTCGCCGGTCCCCGGAAGGAGCGGGCAGCCCGCCCAGGCCCGGTGCCCTCCTCGCCGCCCCCTCGGCCCCCGCCCCAGCGCTGCCCGGCAGCGGTGCCCGGCCGGGGAAGCAGGACTTGCTGGGACGGCCCTGCCTGGAGACCTCCGGAGGAAACGCTGTCTTTTTATTTTTTTTTTTTTTTTTTTTTCTTTTACCTAGCAGCTTTCAGCTGCCGCGCTCCTCGTTTTTCCTTTTCCTTCTTATTTTTCGTTTTTTTTTCTTTAATTTTTTTTTTAAGTGATTTTTTGACTTTTAAAAACGCTCCGCTCGCCACTTTGCTGAGGCGAGAGGAGAAGCACTGCGGTGAGGTTCTCGGCGTTGCCCTTTCCCCAAAGCCCTGCCCTCCTGCCAGCGCAGATCCACCCCCCCGCCAAGCGCCCGCCCGAGGCGCGCCGTGGGACCCCGCGGCCGTGGCTCTCGGCATGGACTCGCACACGCTTTGAAGATTTCTACTTTAAAACCCGGACAGGATTATTGTAACTAGCATTTCTCCGTATCTGTTTTTCCTCCCACTTCCTCTTTTTTTTTTTTTTTTTTAAGCTATTCCAAACTAAAAGAAAAAAAGGGGCATAATAAAAAAAAAAAAAAGGTAAAAAAAAAAGGTAAGTAACCATTATATAAGGCAAGGCTTTCTTTTTTTGTTTTTCCTAATTAAAATAATTTTCACTTTTTTTACACGATCTAGTGCCTGGCTATTGATTTGTGTAAAGCAGCAGCGTTTGCTTCCCTTTCGTGTTTTGTTAGGTGCTGAAAGCTGAAAGTGCTGAGTTAGAGACTCCTTTATCGTCTCGTTGTATTAATATCTGGGCTGCAAAATACCTTTTTTAATACCCAGAAAAATGCTTAAAGTCCTCTTGTCCAGTTCGGTCTAAAACTGAAGAGATACACGAATCCTGACGTCTCGGACTACAATGCTTTTGCCTTCAGGACACTTAATGCCTATTTGTATATGTAGAGACAGTGTTTGAAACCTATAATGCGCAGGACACTGAGTTAAGTGAAGCTTTTCTAGTTTATAAGCAATCTGCAAAAAGTTTGGAATCGATTTAACCTCTTTTATGTCGGCCTTTTGCGTAAGGCACAGCTTTGTGCGGCAGGATAAAAAAAGGCTTTCCGGACCCTGCCGAAGCCGCCCTGACTGTGGAAGACGAGCCTACATCTTTCTGTACGAGCACGCCTTGGATTACATCTATCTGAACAGCGTCGTGCAACCGGACCCGCTGGAAAAGCCTTCAGAAAAGGAGGGGGGGGGGTGCAGAGGGGGGTGCGTGGGGAAGCTTAGCGCATCCTGACGGGCTTTTTAAATGCTATTGATTGGGACAAGCTGTTCAAAACCCCAGTAACAGTTAATCTGCCTGTTAATCAAGCCACTAAGGAGCTCAATGCGAGTTTTATTAGCAACCGGAGGACACAGGCAGCGGAAAGGGATCAAAAGCCTGCACTCTCGCTATCTGTAAAACCAGTCTTCCCCCAAAACGTATTTTCAATTATGGAGCAATTCGGCGCTCACCAGGGCCGGCCCGCAGCCCCACGCAGGCGGCTCCGCAGGCGCTGCCCACGCCTCGGAACGCAGAGACCCGGCCCGCACCGCGCCGGCCCCGCCGAGGTTCGGGGTTTAGAAACAACACTGTTCAGGGAGGGGGGCGGGGGGGTCCCCCGCTTTCACCTCCCCCCCACCTCGGGCTCTCCTGGCCTCCCGGATTAGAAACAAAACCCAAACTGGGCAGAGCCCGCTGAAGAGGCGGCGGAACTCCCCGGCTCCCGGTCAGCGGTGCTGCCGGGCGCGGGGGGCGAGGGCTCGCTCCGAGCTGGCGAATCTGATTTATCGCGGCAAGTTTGCAGGGTGCGTCTCCCCCAGCCCGTTCTTTTGGTGGAGCCGCTCATTTAAATCCTCAAAGAAAGAAGTTTAAATCGCGAGATCGGTAATTTGGAGAGCCGGAAAGCAGAGTTTCAATTAGCTTAATGACCAGAAATATTATTATATCGGCTAAAATCAACATTTGATCTTGTAATTTTTAAGGCAAACCCATTGCTTTATATGTCAGCGAGATACGCATATAAAAGACTATCTGGTCAGAGGTAATTATGTCACAGCTTTTTCTCGGCATGACAGCTGGATAAACACCATCTCCAATAAACATCTCTAATTAGGGAGGAGGATCTGAGATAGATGGTGTTTGATTTATTACTGAAGGAGAATGTCCATTTGCCGGTATACTCTAGCGAAGCGTCGCAGGGAGCGTTCCCGCTAGCGCGCCGTAAGGAATATTTGGAGATGCTCGACGACAGGTAAGCGTCGTTTTAGGTTTTGCGCTGTTCTTTCGTTTCGTGTTATTTCGGAGGAGGAACGACCTTTCTAGGGGTTTGTCTCCCTTTCCCACTGACGCCCTGACTTAGCAGAGGCACCGGGGGCTGAGGAGGAGAGCCGGAGTCTGGCGGGTGAGAGGCGGTCGCCTCTTGGCTACCGGACCTTCCCCAGCCCGGCGACAGAGCCTCCGGGGCGCCCGGCGACACCTCGGCGGTACCCAGAGCAGGGCGGCCGGGACGCGGCCCCCGACGACAGCCCGCCTCCCCTCCCCGCCACCCGCCCGCCTTTCCGCACCTCTCCGCGGGGCCGTGCGGGCCCTCCGCGCCCCACTCCCACCCCGTCCAGCTGGCCCGTGGTGCCGGGGCCCGGGGGGGGGGGAAAGACGGACGCGGGACGCTGCCCCCCGACGGATGCGGTAACCGGCAGCTGCCCCCGCCACTTGAGAGAGGTAACGGCGAGGGAGCGGGGCCCGGGTCACAGGGCGGGGGGGAGGAGAGAGGAGGGGGCTGCACCGCCCGCTCGGGGTGGGGGAGTTTGGGAAGCGGCTTGCCCCACCGGCCGCCCCCTCCGCCCCGGGGCCCCCCCCTCCGACGGGCTGGCGGCGGCCGGAGGCGCTCCCCCCCTCCCACCCCCACCTGTTGTGGGGGCTCAAGCCCGCTCCCCTCGCCTTCCCCGCGCGACGTGGAGGTGCCCGGCTGCTCGGGGTGCCCGATAGCCCCTTGCCCCCACTCCCCTCCTCGTCGGGGCGAGCGGAGTCGTTACCTGTCAGCGGGCGCGGGGGGCCCGGGCGCGGCGGTCCCGCTGCCGTGGGGAGGTACCTGGCGGCTCCGGTCGCCAATTTCCACGCGAGAACCTGCCACACAGTTTAAATGTCAATGACAGCAAAAGAGAGGTGCTGCCTTTGCACTAACTTTCCCTTAATATCCACGCCAGCGCCTCCCCCATTGGCTGGGCCGCCCCGGTGACGTCACGGCGGACAGTAGTTAGCTAATGAGACATTTTAGGCGGCACGAGCGCGGACGGCGAGAGCCCGGACACCGCCCGCCCCGACGGCGGGCACGGCCCGGGGCTCTGCTGGGGGACTGGGGCGCGGGTCGGGGCTCCCCCGCGGGTCGGGGCTCCCCCGCGGGTCGGGGGGCCGCTGCCTTCTCCCACCGGCTGCCGGTAAGAGGGGGGCTGCGGCCCGACGGCTCCCCCCGGCCGCAGCGCTGCCCGCAGCAGGGCCCGTTCCCTGCCTCCCAGGCCGAGGTTTAGGTTGAGGTTTGGCTTCAGCCCCTATTAAACGCCCATCCGAGGGGGGACACTCGTACGTGGGTGAAAACAAATCCCCGCGAACCCGGTCCAGCCCTGGGACTCCTCGGAAACGCCGCGGCGGACCCAGGCCTCCCGCAGGTTCCCCGGGGGAGCGGGGCGGTGGTCCCTGCGAGACCTACTGGACAGGCCGCGGAGAGCCCCGGACGCGCGTGGGCCACCTCGGCAGCTTGCCCGCGCCGAGACAGCACCCTGCGGATGTCCCGGGCCCGGCGGGTCCCTTCCGGTCTCTCCGCTCTCCCCACCCGCACCCTCTTCCATTAGACGGGGAGGGAGAGAGCCCGTTATTTGCACACACTTGTCAGGGTAAATAATTTATCAGCAGCGCTCCCCCCTCCACCCCCCCAGCCGACAGTTTATTGAACCGCACTTACACCCTGCAGGGACCTGCGGCCCGCCCGGGGTGAGGGGGGGGCTGCCGCAGGCGTTGGATGGAGCCGGGGTGGGAGGAGCAGGCTTTGCAGGGTACGGGGGTGCGGCGGGGCTGCTCGCCCGGTCCCACGGGCCGAGGGTCCCTGCTCGCATCCCAGGTGACCCCTTCTCCTGCGGCGGCCGGGCCGCGCAAACCCCGCGCGTTGGCAGGGAGCGGCGGCCCCGGGGGGGCGGCCCCGCCGGCGCTGCCAGGAAGGGGTTTCGCGGCGCGTTTGGAGCCGCTGCCATTAAGGGGCTTGCGGCTCCCTGCAACCCAGCAGGGTCCTCCAGGGAAGCGTTGGAAACACCACGGCTCCCGCCTGCTTATCTGGCTGTCAATAAAAGGAGATGGCTCCTAAAGCAGGGCCAGGTGCTGCCTCCCCTGCTCTCCAGCGCGCCGCTCTCCAGAAACCGCTCAGGCGTGAAGCCAAGTCTGCTTGGCCAGGCCTCGGCGGAGGGAGGCAAACAGTCCCCGCGCCAGCGCCAGAGCGCTCTCTGTTTGCCTTTTTATCTCCTCAAAAAAAAAAAAAAAAAATTAGAGAGAGAGAGAGGGAAGCGAGGCAGGAAGGTGGGGGAGCGCCGGGAGCAGAGTCCGCGTTCGACTGCGAGATCACCGCAGAGGCGAAAATAGAAAAAAATTCAACAAATTAAAATAATGGCAATAATAAAAAAAGGCGGGGGGGGGAGGAAGAAAAAAAAAAAGGCTGCTGTTCGCAGGCGGGACCCCGGGGGCGATGGGGTGCCCCGGGACAGGCCCCTTCTCGTCCCTCGGACCGGGGGCGGTCGGGCACGGCGCAGTTCCCCCTTCCCCCACCCCACCGCACAACCCCGCGCCAGAGCCCGGGGACCCAGCTCCCAGCCGGCCCCGGGTGGCTCAGGCGGGGAGCGCTGCTGGGGAAAAGGGGGGGGGGGGAAGACCCCCCGGCACCTCCGTGTGTCCCCCCGTTATTTTTGTGTCTTCGCAGCCTTCACCTGGGCCGCGGAGGAGGGAGGCGGCTGCGCGGCGCGGAGCCCCGGGGGCGCGGAGGGGAGCCGGGCAGGGGCAGGGACACAGCAACGCGTTACAAATTTATAAGCATTATACATATTTGATTTACACCTTGATACTAAGTTGTGGGTTTTTTAGTTTCTTTGTGTTTTTGGTGTTTTTTTTTTTTTCACCGAGGATGCCCCAAACCCCCGTGTTCCCATAGATTGAGCAATTCTCCACACACACTGTAATAATGAGCTTTAATTCTCTACCCAAGCAGAACTTGAGCAATAATAATAAGCACATCAGAACAATTTGTTTACTGTGGCATTGCACAGGCTGCGGGGTCCAAGACTAGATGCAATAAACGGTAAAAACCGGAGGAAACTCTCTAGAACAGGAAAAATATTGCGGTAGAAACGTGGTTTTGGCTTTCAAGGAAAGAGGCACTTGACTAGCGTTTTAGCTGGGATGTTTTGCCCTTGTCCAAGGTATGTGTTTTTAAATACTTTATTTTTATTTCCCCCACACGTTTCTTTGCTTGTCTAACATTTCTGTTTTGCCCCCAGGATTGCGTTTAAACCTTGGTGCAGAAACGTAATTTTGCTCTTGTTTTAATTTGTTTGGGTTCTTTTTTCTTCTGTTTTTTTTTTTTTTTTTTTATCCCCTCGTCCTGTCTGTTCAGCCCTCTCGCAGTTTGATAGAACCCGAATAGCTCCATCTCTTCGAATAAAAAAAAATAACCCGAGTTCTTCCTGGAACGGCTCTTTGCGTGGGGCGGTGGGAAGGGCTGAGCCGCCCCGGCCGTTGTGCGGGCGGCAGCCGGCGAGGCTCTCCCGCAACCCGGTGGCACCGCGCCTGCTCCCGCGCCTTCGCCGGGAGCGGGCTGAGCCGGCGGCCGGGGCTCCCCGGTCTGCCAGCCCCGACCGGCTAGGAACCCGCCGTAACGAGCGGGAGCACCGTGCGGGAGTGCGTGTTTGCGGGGGTGTGCGGGGGTGTGTGTGTTAGTTAAAGATGATGCGAGAAACTTCTGTGAACTGAAGCCTCCTAAAGACAGAAATTTAGCTGAAAGATAACGTTTCCCCTCGCGAAGAACCCCGCTGCAGCCGACTGCATAATAAGAATATTCTTATCAATGCCGTAAGCTTGTTCTCTCATGCCCCCCTCCAAAAAAAAATAAAAATCAAGATTTAAAAAAAATACTTGCTTAGAAAAGAAACCTATAGCTACAAATCATTTCTTTATACCTTAACTTTGTAGCTGGGCTTTCGCTATTTTTTTTTCCCGAGGACTCCTAACGCTATTAATTTGTCTAAAACTTTATTCTAGGCTGTCTTAAATTATTTCCCTTCTGTATCCTTTAAAACATTTTCATAATAAGCGTGACTCCGGACAATGTTTGATTTGTTTTTCTCCCCTCATCCCGGTTTAGACTGAGACATTAGCTGAATTCCCTGGGGGTGATTGGATGCAATTCGCTGAAAGTCGACAGGCACGTCCTGGATGTTAGAAATTCACTTTTCCTCAACGTGACAAGGCTGAGTTCGATCTACAATTGTATTTGAAAGGGCAATGAGCGGAAAGATCTCCCATCATTAAAGCCTCCCTCTTCTTTAGCAAAATAACAAGATACTTCATTTGCACACAAAACACTCAGGGAAGAGAAAAAAAAATCCCCAAACCCCAACCGACCCGCGATAACTCTTTAATAAAACGCTATCTCTGCATAATTTGGGAGGGGGGGGGGAAGACATATCAAAAAGTATCGGAGGTCCCCCAAAGCGCCCGTGTGATCGAGTTGACTTTTTACTTTAAATCTTGAATAAGATGTGAGTTGTAACAAGGGGATTTGCACTTACTCCATGACCCTTGTAATTGGATTAAATATAGACTGAGACGTACAAAAACATACCAAGATTGACACCTGCCAACTGGACTTCCTTATGATTGATTGTGATGCTTCGTGCTGGCAACAATAATGAAATAAATTGTATGGATAAAACAGCACATTTGTCATTTCCGTGCCATAAGAGAGGGAGGCAGCGCGCTAGGCAAGCTGTTATCTGACAGGCGCGAGCAGCAGACACAGCCGAGGAGCTAAACAAGGATTCCAGACATTGACAAGACAAATTATAACTTGTCACAACCTTTTTAAATTCAGAAGTTTTCAATTAACATATATATTGCTGTTACATATAAGATCGGCTGGACTCGGAGCACAAATAGCCAGGGACGGAGGCCGTCGGGGGGCGGCGGGGGGCTGCGACGCCGGCGCTGCCCCTGCCCCTGCCCTGCTGCCCGCGCTCCCCGCAGCCCCGGCCCGGGCACGACGCCCCGCAGCCGACCCGGGATCCCCCCCTGCCCCCCCGGGAACGGCTCTCCCGGAGCGGAGGGACGGGGCGGCGGGGCGGGGGGGGGGTGGCCGGTCCCGCCCGCCTTTGTCCGCGCCCGCCGCCCGGCCGCGGGGTGCGGAGGGGCGCGGAGGGGGAGGGGGGGTCCGGCGCAGGTAGCGCATCCCTCCGCGGAGTGCTGGGCTGCCCGGTTACAAACCGCCGGCCGCTCCGCCCGGGTGGCAAAACGCGGTGGGCGGCGGCGCGTCCCGTCGGTGCCCGGTTCGGATTTAGAGCTGTCTGCCCGACGGGTCGGCAGGGACCCCGCGGGACCCCCCCCCTGGAGGGGCCGGGGCCGGGGCTGGGACCCACACCCGGCAACAGCCCCGCTCCCCCGAGGGCGGCCCCGGGGTCCCGGCGGGGAAAAGCCGAAAAGGGGGACGTCTTCTGCGGGGGGGAGCGTCGTGGCAGAGGACTTGGGTTTTGGCTGGGGTTCCAGGGTGCCCTGCCGAGGGCGGGGGCCGGCGGGGTGGCTCCGTGTCCGGATTTGGGCCGTGTCGTCCCGGTCGGGTGGTTTCTGGACGAGTTCTGCCCTTCCCGGTGCGCTGAAGGCGGGAGCCGGCTCCCCGGGGCACGGACCCAAGCCCCCCCGCCCCAGCCCGCTCCTGTCGCCACCCCCCAAAACGCCAACGAAACTGCCGAGCGTTTCCACGCGGGACGTGGCGAGCTCTGCCCCAGGAGATGCTAACCCGGCCCCGGGAGCAGGCAGAAACCCTGCCTCTGCCCGAAAGTTGTCGGGTGCCGCTCCAGGGGCAGCTCCGGCGCCTATACAAACATTTCTTATCCCTGATTACTTTAAAATTTATTTTATTTTGTCTGAGAGGATTTCTGCTGGGTCCGAGGCGAGGGGTGGCGACAGCGCAGGGCTGCAGCAGCGCGGCTCTCCCGGCCGGCGTCGGGGGCAGAGAAAAAGGACACCACCCCCACCCCCCAAAAAAAAACCCCCGAGTCCCGACTTGAGAAAAAGTAACTAATATTCTAAGGCGACCTTTTCATTTGCTGTAATTACTGCCAAACTCATTCCTCTAAATTAAATGCTGCAAGTGATTTGAATCCTTGTAAAGCAAAACCCAAGTTCCATCGAATTAGTTGTAGCCTGCCTGCTTTCCCCAGTGACTGCATCTATTAACATTATAATCTCAAACACCATTTTTTATGTAACACTATTGTTAGTAAATCAACTCCTCAGGTCCACAGAGACGCTGACCCCTGGCAATTCAGTGAAAGTGTAATTATCTCCCCGAATCTTGGACAGATTTAAGAGATTACATTTCAACTAAATCTATATCAATGCTAATTTTTTCCAGACTCCAGGTGCTAGGCACTCCGAAATGGTGTTTCTGCCCAGCAGAATGGGTTACAAAGAGGAGAGGGCTTGCTGTGTAGAGGGCCAAAAAGAAATGAAGCCCCACACAAAATTACACCTGTTTTTTTGCTACAAAACCTGATTCTTGTATGGCAAAGTTAAACAAAGCAGCTATGCTAAATTAGCGTTAAATAAAGGCTAGTTTAATGCTCGGTTACAGTCAACTGGTGTATATTTGATGGCTAATTGTCTATCAAAATTAAAAAGAAAAGAACAAATGATTCGTTATAAGAAGGTGTTAAAAGCTCCGACAAAAGGACATTTCACAAATATAATATCTGGATGGCGAATTGTCCTTTTGAAGCTTTTTTTAATGTAGTAAAGGCCTGGGACTCCCGAGATATGAATAATGGGGAGCAACGCGCTCTTTGATTCGGAAAGAGCCTCTTTGAACCCCGTCGCTCGAACCAAACGGCCAGGACAATATTCCGGGAGGAGCGGGGACCCGCGCCGCGGCCGTTTCCGACGGCCGCTTCAATAAATAATGCCCCGGCGGTAAAAAGGCGTTTAAATGTTATTTGCTTTGCGCTTAAAGAGACCTCGGCGCCTTCTTCCCGGTGGAGAGCGGCTCTCGCTTGCAAATCACCGGGATCAGGAGGGAGAAAACGGTATCTGGGGGGCTGCGGGGCCGGGATTGATTTTTAATCAGAGTAACGGGCCGGGAAATATTCCGGAGCGGGGGGGAGCGAGAGAGGGAGAACAGCGAAAAACAAGGGGGGGGGGGGGGGGGGGGGAAACTAAAAAAAAAGGTAACCACCCCCGCCCAGGCGCAAACCTGTTGTGCGAAGTGAATTACAGAGGAAGGCGGCGGAGCGGGCGCCGGGGCAGGGCCGGCCCCGCCGCCTCCGCGGGTGCGGAGCCCTGCGCGGGGAGGGAGCGGGTCCGCGCCCCCGCGGACGGCGTGCGGGAGAGCCGGGCTATGCAAAAAAACCCCGGCTAAATCATGCAGCAAGAACGACAAACCGTCTGGAAAATGGACCCGTGGAGCAGCAAGAATGTACTTTTTTATCTTTGACAACTCGTGTCCTAAAGAAACTATCTTGAAGATAATTGAAATGATTACAATTCATTGCTGCCTTACTTTGAGTAGGAACAGTCAAATAATGAAATCTTAGTAATACAGAAAAAATTTAATTTACATTACACCACTGCTCGAGGTTTCACTTTCTTTTTCTTTTTTTCTTTCCTCTTTTTTTCTGCCCCGCTTCCCCTAGAAATTTTGCGCTCTCACCTAATTCTGTACATCGCTGCATTATTCATATTCTTCGGGGTTATTTCCCATCCCTTCCCGCCCTGTTCCTTTAGTGATGGTCTTCTCTGAAACTTCCAGGCACTTCTGGAAGGAGAGTACCCCAAGAGCCAAGGAGGGACCCCAGAAAAAACCCCAGCGAGGCCGGGGTGGCTGCTGCAGCCGGACGGTGGAGGAGACGCCCCTGCCCCGCAGCCTGAGCGGAGGGTTCGGCTTTCGGTTTTCGTGGCTGAAACCTCCGCTCAGGCTGTGATGAGCAAGGGCTGGACAGGCACAATGTCTCCCCTCCCCTTCAGGGTCTGTCCCACCCGGGGCAGCAGCGATAATCCATTTTTGGAAGCTGTTCTGGGGCTCAGTCCCTCCATAATTATTATTATTATCATCGTTTTCATCACTATCATCATCACCACTATCACTATCGCTATTTATTACTATTACTATTACTTACTATTAATTACTATTTTCACCAGAAAAATGTTTTCTAGATGCCGTAGACCGTCCCCAGTGATGGAAGAGTTGACTGGGGTGGTTTTTGCCAGAGCTTTGGGCTGGAGGAGGGCAGCAGGGCTCACCTGCCCCGGGAAATGCAATGGAGCCAGGGTGATCCTCTGCTCCAAGGTCCCCTTGGTCCTCTCGGTCCCCCCGTTCCCCCCCGGCCTCCTTCGCGTTTATTGGCCGTGGTGCTGCCCAGGATGCCTGAGCCCCTTTTCGGCCTCTCGCCTCGCAGATTGTGCGGGAGGCAGCCTGCCTTTTAATCCAAGTCAGAAATGGACGAGGATACATCCTCAATGCAACTAACTGTTTCTAAAAAAAAGACCATCTGGTAATTGTCTTCCTTTAGATCTTCCCTTAATTATGCTTTTAATTAAAGATGGTTCAAGGCATTGGACCACATGAAGGGCAGTAATTACAAATTACATTACAAACCCAACAGATGTAGCTCTATCTGCTGGGAAAAAGGTACTGGAATAAAATTTGACTAAACTTTCGGATAAATTAATCCACTGCCTTGAGAACAGAAGCACATTTTTTATTATGCAGACTCTAGCCAGGATTTAAGTTCTCTGTCATGATTGTTTTCATATTTCTTTGACATCTATTGATTTGGAGGCAGCTGCAAGGCTTTGTCACAAGAGAGAAGAGCAGTCACAATATATTAGCTTGATGGCATAACTCGAATATGAGTAGGAAGGATAGAAACATGACAGGGAGCCACGTGACCGAGTGATGGGTCTCCAACAAAATAAAGAAATTAATTTTTAATAAAAAGCTTTAAAAATACCACAGCTAGTGCAACAGCGAGGGCAACGACAGAACTTGTTAATTACCGAGCATCAGAGCCTCTGAAAATTACCCCTGAAGACTAGGAGGGGACGGGCTTCTAATTTCCAGTTAGGAATTGTGTGTTGGGCAGGAGTCACGAGGAGCAAAGCCCCTGCAAAGGGCGTGCTCGGCCAGAGCCCACCCTGCCCCTGGTGCCAGCCCTGGCCTGGGGACCCCGGGACTCCCGGCTGCCGTGGCTGGGCTCCCCTTCCCCGCCAAGCTCTGGGAGTGAGCATCCCGTTTGCCCACGATCCACCCAGGGGCAAAACCCCGAAGCCCCGAGGGGAGTTAATGTAAAGCCCCCCCCGGTGAGCGGGTGTGAAGCAATGCAGACCCCATAGCCTCCGTAACGCGGGAAGGCAGCTCAAAGATCTCCGGAGGGAGTATCGCCCCAGCAATCTGTGGTCACTGACGGCTCCGGATGAGCCGCTGGCAACGCATAGTGCAGGGCTGCAGGAACACAGGCGTATGAACGCGACTAAAACGACCTGGTTTCCAGAGGCTGCCTGGCACATTGGGAGGAGATCAAGAAATCGTGGGCGTAAGAGTTTATGAGACCCGGTTCTGGTTCAGTGGGTAAAGACATCATCAACGATCAAGGGGCTGTTTTTGTCTACCTCCAGTTCAAAGTATGCGCCTCTCCCGTGTTTTGCCAGAATCCTGTGCTAAACGTGTAACTGGGAGCTCAAAGTATTTGAGCAGGTTTGGGCAAGGTAGCAGAATTTCCCTGTCTGGGGGAGGCTGTTTGTCAAAAGCAGTCATTGAAGTCAAGCTGGAGAGCAGGGACAGCGAGGATTCACATGTCAGACGCTCCATCAGACCATTAAGAAGAAATTAAGTTGGGACATTTTGTCTTCCCCGCTCCCAACCCCACCTCTGTGGGAAAAGCACAACAAAAATCCGGCCAGCGCCTTAACGTGGGGGGTGAGCCTGTCTCCCCTTCAAGCCGCAACACAGTCTGTGATGCCTTCGGCATCTCTCAGAGGTGAAATTGGATGCAGGAGACTTTGGGTGCGAGGCTGCTTGGAGTTCCCCCTTTGTGCCCATAGCCACATGCACCTGCACCCCCCCAGACCTTGCTGGCTGTGGGAGCAGCACCCCGAGTGCTCAGACTATATGCATGTAGGGTCGTACCGCGCCTCTGCCTTCCCTCTCGCACATGTAGACATGGTGATGCTCTTCCCGTCCCGTCTCAGGTGCGATATCCAGCATGCCTCTGCTTAGCTGAGCTCAACGGGCCCTGGCCCAGCTGCTTTTGGCCCCAGCAGACGTGGCAGCACAAACCAAAGGCAGATCAACACACACGGGCACCCCTCGCACCCGGCCTCGGCTGTACGTTCACACTTTCACACCCTCTCTGCTAATAGTGTCACATTTTTTTTCCTTCTGAGAAGCGCTAAGCCCTGTGAGCGTCTAACCCACTTTCTTAGCAATTTCTGGATTTCGCCTTTGCGTGCTGTGGAGAACCACGAACAGACCCTCCTGGCTTCTCGGGGCCCTCGTGTCGGGAAGGTGGTTATTTGGACAGACCGCTTCAAAAGCCTCTTAATCAGCCGACTCTGGGTTTCCAGTAATGCTGTAATTTATGATTGCCAAGTGTCAGTAGGTACGGTTGCACAGATACAGCGTGCAATACATTACAGCTCCTAGACTCTCATTTTGTTTTGAAATGAGCAAACACTTCTCTATTTGTTCAAATTTTAGCCCTGTATTTTGCTATCATTTCCCACTTTCTAAAAGTGGCCCTGATGACAAAATTCCGTAACAGGAATGCAGAATGATTTCAGGTTTAAAAATTATTTTACTGTGAAAATTATACATGCTATCCAGTAAAACCTACGTATATAGTGCAACTAGTCAATATAAGTTTATAGATTTTCCTGAAAAGCTCTTGCTGCTTACTTATAGAAATATTTTGCATGTCTTTGCACATCAGCAAACGAAAACTTTTGCCCCAAATTGCAGTAGTGCTTTTAAATCAGATTTGATATAGAACATAGTTTTACTTAAATATATTTATATTTATATATTATATGTATATTGTATATTTATATTATACATATAATATAGATATATTTAAATAAATAAATATATGGAATATATTTATATTATATATGGAATATATAGAAATAGAATCTAGATTTCTATATTACTTCATTTCTTTGTGATTTGATTGCTCTGCCTGTGGTCCCATGTGTCGCCCTTCAGAAAGGATGCAACATGCTACTGGACAAACGTTTCTTTGTGAAATATGTGAAAGACTACAGATGTTTCACTGCTCTGCTGGGTAAATCTCAGACCCTTTTTGGTGACGTGGTCTGTACTTGTTTACACAGCAAGGAAGCAAGTGAGGCGTGCTGTTATTTGAGCTGCAAGCCTCACCAGATAGAAGGTTAAAGCCATATCTGCAGCTCTGGCTTTCACAGGTCTGATCCAAAGATTGCTGACATGGTGGACAAATTCCCAGGTCCACGTGTTACCGTCACTAGGCTGAAATCACAGCTCGCACAGAGTACGACGGTATTTATGTCAGCAACTGAATACCACAGGTTTTATTTCTATTCTTCTTTCATGACCAATACTAAGCATATTTTTTTTCTATTATTATCTAAAATTGAGCTTTTTCTTGACCTTATAGCTATGTAGTGTGGAGAATGTATATACAAATATTAAGTCTTATATACAAATTACCTGTTTCTGGGGGTGGGTTGGGTAGGGATCGAAAGCAGGCAGTATGTGGAAGAGTCTGCTTCTTTAACAGCACGTCTCACAGCCACGATCACTATTCATGTGTGAATCGTATTTCATGCAGTAATGATGTTGCATAAACCAGCAGTTTCAGAGGTGTAGAGTAGATGCAATAATGTCAGCCTTTTTCGGCACAGCAGAGCCTGTTCCTTGGAGTTTGTCTGAGCTGATGCTGTCTGAGGATGGTCATGAGTTGGGAATGTCCACATGATTCACATTGGCAAAACCCAGCTCTGCAGGCCCATCTGAGTGACCAGAAAATGCTTCTGTCAGGCTGTCATGCACTTTGTGAAGTCCTGGTTTTAAACATGCCTATAGAGGGAATACTGTAATTTTTCTCCAGTTTTAAAGACAGATTTGTCTCCATCATCATAGCAAACAAAGAGTGAGAAAATATTCTCTCCAAGTAGAACAGAAGCAAATTTAACACTTTCAAAAAGCACTGGCAGTCATTTCCCTGGGCATAGTGAAGTCATTTTTTAATATTTTGGCGTTCAGTCCCTGTTACAAGTTTGTGTTAGGCATTGTATTCCGGGTATACCTTGCTCAGTGGTAGCAACTTCATCCGCAGCGCGTCAGATGCTGCAGGCTTTACCTGGAGACTGGAAAACTGCCCCTTCTGCAGCCCTGCCAGTGTGTTCTGTCCAGTTTGGTTTGGGAGTAGATTACAATTTGTGTAAAGGAAGAATATATATTGATGTATTCATCTTAAAGTAAAATAGTCCCTGGGGACTATATCCAGGGTATTTGTGGGAATTCCTAGTAATTCCAGGGTATATTTATTCTGAGGCTTTTCAGTGTAACACCCAAATACCTTGTCTGTCTGTCTATCAGATTTTAAAGATTAACTGAAATCTAAACATTTCTTCATACATTTTCACTTTTTCCTATTAATTTAAATTTGAAAAGTTCGAGAGGTTTTTAGGAAGTTTTCCCTGCTTTCTTCAGCAAATAATTCATTTGTCTTCAGCCAGCAAGTTGGAAACCATTTCTTGTAAACACTCGCATTATATTGAAGTTCAGTTACACAAAACATTGTGTAAGTGTGTACGTCTGGAGGACGCTGGTGTTTGTGTGCATTCACACACCTATAGACACGGCCCCTCAGCTTTCTGTGTCTCTCGGAAAGCGAATCTCTGTTTTTGCTACAAGGACACATTTATCTGTATAGAATCCGCCGTGGGACAAGTATGCCAAAGGCATAGCACTGCATGTGCAAAGTCCAGATGAAGATATAGCAGGATGGGTTTTTTTTCTGTGTGTCCATTCTTACAAACAAGATTTACGGATTGGCACTGAGAGCCAAATGCTTCCTTCACATCGCCACTTCACCAAGCCCCGTCAGGAACGGTACCTATGCTTGTACAATACAAGTGGATTCCAAAACCAGGCAAATCTGGGGCAAAGCCGGAATATTTGCTAATATTGAAACTGTTCTCTTTTTCTTGTCTTAAAAAAGAAGACGGTGTTGGTCTGTCTGCAAATGTCTGGCTGTTAATTACTGGTGTGCACCACAGTTGGGTTTTGCAGGACACACGCGTGGTCCTGGGGCTCCTCATCTGGGCAGCAGCAGAGCGCTCTCTGCTTCCATTAACTTCTGCACGGTTTCCCCAATGAAATCAGAAACTCAAAAGCAAACTCTATCACTCAGGGGCAATGTATAGATTTGTCACAGTCCTCGGAGGACTGAGAATCCTAAAATCAATGACTGGATTACACTGATCTGTATTTGTAGATGTCTCATCTGTGATAGATATGGTATCGATAGGTTGCTTCATTTTACCGAAGCGTTTCCGATCACCATGTGGGAAGACACAGTGAAACAGCAATTACATTTTCTGGTGTGAGAAATATGTCTTAAGGAAGCCGAAGCCATGGCATTCGATGTGGCTGTAAATTGCTGCTACTGCCTGCTACATGTCTGAGCATACATTTGATTATGGTATGGCTGTGCTACATATATTTTTGCAGTAGCAACCACACTTTTCTGCTTCAAGCACTGGGATGGAGAGACATACATATGTATATACATGTGTATTCGTATGTAGGCAGGGAGACAGAGCCTTTCCTGGAGATGTACATTTCAAATATTTGATACTGCTGTTTCACTGCTGATTTCTGCAGGTACGCATTCCCAGTTAACGCTAAATAGTGTGATGTGAAAAATCTCATCAACAGTGAAATCAGAGGGACTATTAGGGCATTAAAAAAATATCAGGACTGTAACATTTTGAGTTTTGTTTTATGAGCAGTAGGACTTTACATTACCAGGAATAGTGGGGTTTTGGGGAGTAAGGGTGTTTGTGGCCTGGGTATAAATTGCTTTTTATAACTGATATTGTTAAATACAAAGAGTTAGAGAATACAGAGCAGCAAGCAATTGCTATGTGCATCAAACAGAGATCCATATTGATCTAAATAATATGTGATTAACACTAATCACATCTGGCAGAAGTGTGCATCATAGCCCAAAGCCAGATTTACACCTAAATGTGAAAACCAGAGACAAAAGCTGCACAGAGGAAAGCTTAGTCTCTCTGAGGAAGTTTAGGCATTGCCCTCCCCTTTCCCTGTCTGCTGGTCGGTCTTTTGCCGCAGACATCGCTTACTCGATCCACGATCTGCAGGTAAAATGAGAGAGACATGACTCAGATACTGCAAATTCTGCAGATTTTGCACTTGGATGTCCAGGTTTTCCAGACAATTATGTGTTTTTCTAAGGGTTTTGCACGAAGTCACAGTATTCTACATGATTTCTCTCTGAGTCACATTCTGAATCCCCCCATTTAAATAAAAATCTCCCCTTTACTCCAGATTTTGACTAACAGCCGTAACATCCTCAGACTGTTGTTTCCAAATCTGCTGTGCAGTTTGTGCACAAACACGCAGATCACATTCGTGAATAATTGTATGTCCCAGGCTCTTCAGTTCATGAGGGTGACAAGGAGGCTCTGGCACATCCGTAGGTGTTGAAATTCTTAGGTATATAAGGAATTTAGAGCAGCTTTATAACAGATTTTCTTTCTTGTCTTCAGTCAGGCCCTTACCGATGTTTATTGCAGATAGCCATATTCTTTGTATATTTGGAGGAGTAAATGAAGCATCTATGTTACGTGCACGTCTCTTGGAGCCTATGCCAGAAGCAAGATTAAAAAAGGATCTGAAATTAAGGGAGTGTTACATTTTCCCTAAAAATACTACCCAAAGAATGAAGCTGATATGAATTGTGTGCTTTATAGTAAATAGGTATAACCACATTCATTATTTTTAGATACCTTTCTAGTTGTTTCAGTTTGAATCAAACCAAAACACAGAAAAAATCTGTGGTAAAGGGAGGAACCATCAGTGAGGAAGAACAGATATTGAGAGGAAAGTTTAACGAAAGAAAACCCAATATTGACAGACTACGTAGAGCAGAAGGAGGTGGGGTAGAAAACAGCAGTGAAACACAGACAGAAATACGCTGTTTAGCAGGAGGGGGCAGCTGCATAAGCCAACTCCGATTTGTGCGATTTGCCCTTCCCTGAAAAGGTAAGGCAAGCTCTCTTTAACGCAGAAAACTTTCCAGAGCCCCGAATCCTTGGAGGGAAAGGATGCAAAGGGAACAAATGCTGAGCCTGCAGCCAGCTCTGAGCCACGCACAGCCCACCCGCCTGCACACCAAGCTGGCTCTTCGTCTCGGGTCCCACAGATCCGGTTAGGCTTGGTTTGGGCATTGGGTGCTGCCCGCACATCCCAGCCTGAGAGCATGGGACGAAACCTGCAGTGACCTCCGGCTCTGCAAGGGTGGCACAGCCAGGCTTCAAGACAATTTCTTTGTGACTTGTCCCTCAGACAGACAGACAGTGTCTGCTGGAGTGTGGAGATGGTCCTTGAGGGATGCTCCTGCAGACCTTGCTCCTAAAAATACGTTTTTATACACATGTGGTTTTGCAAGGGATTTCACTGGTGTTCTGAGATTCCTCGCTGTACACAGAGTTAAGGTTTCGCCTGAAACTTTGCAGGCTCAGCAATCTGTATCTTAATTATAAAACAGCATCCACAAATGCAACTGATTTTTGGCTGGGAAAAACCTTCGTATATCATATCTCGTGAAAGTGTGGTTATGGCAACAACAGAGCGAAGCAGCCCTGGCATTACAGAGCTTAGAGACGAATCGGACTCAGTTAGGTTTGATACCCTGTTTTGCAAAAGACTTTTGTCTCATGTTACATGCAAGAATTTTATTTTACTGACAGGAGATACTCCAAAGTAATAAAGACTCTGCAAGTATCTTGGTGCTTGCTTAATACTAGTAATTTATGTTGATTGTGTGCACCCTTTTTTTAACCACTATTCAGCCATCTGTAAATCAATCACCTGAGGAAATTCATTGAGAAAACTGCAGAAATGCATTTTTGAGCAGAAGTCTCTCACTCAGTAGAATGCTGAAGTTTTACTACATGGATTTTACCTCCAGGAATAAAACATTGCACGCATTAATTTTGCACATGTTTAATTATATTTGATTGCCCAGCAAAGCGTATCGGCAAATACCCCCCCGCACATGGAGGGCTGGTATCGTGGCAGAGCAGGTCTGCACCCGTGTCTGAAGGGGTCACTGAAAACTGGACCTGCAGGTTCCCACATGGCAGCATCAGCCCGACGAATCTTAACAGCAGTTTGTGTAGGCTGCTTCAGTGCAGATCAGAAGTAGCAAAAAATATCTTCCAGCTTGCACATAAGCGGTAAAAATACAGAAAAATATTAGACAGACAGCAACTGCTTTTCAAACACTAATTCCATGGTCACAGTCATGTAATCATTTTGGAAAGCTCTTTGGTGAGAGATTCATAATATGGATTAAAAGCCAGAAAAATGCACTGTTAAGTAGTGCGGCTGTTCTCTCCCAAGCACAAACCAAGGCTTCAAATACCAGGCAAACACACCGTTACACTCCAAGCACTTTTTATCAAGGCAAGAAGGTGTTTGTAGATGTTCAGTGTCCAGGACCTGCGTCAAAACCTTCTGCCTGATTTTCAGAAGCTTGCTGCCCCTGGCCTAGGGATGGGAAGAGGCTCTGGATCAGGTCCTGCATGAATGTTCCTGAAAGCTGTTAAGCACAGGCGATTTTCATTTGCTATGAAAGCTAGACATATATATATTTATAAAGTGTAATGGAATAAAAGTGAGAGCCCAGATGCTGTCTAAAAATTGTAAAGTGACTTCCTACTTTCCCTCGTATCTGCAAAATATTATCTAAATATTAGCTGTATCGAGCAATAGGGAAGGGAATCAGTCTTGGAAGGTCTTAGACTCATGAATAATTTTGTCTGGCAACAAGAAATCCTACCCACACCTCTGACTTTAGGAAGAGTAAATATTCTCACAGAAATCCCCACTAGTCTCTGCCCTGAAGCCAGCTGCTTAACTTTAGGATCACTTTTATTTCAGTTTCTTACACTTCAGCAAAATGCAGCAGAGCTTGACAAATTCATTTTGCAAGAGAAAGTCTGCTATGACTTGTTTTCTTTCTGGTTTTGAAACGGGGACGCAGTGGAAAGCATTCCTAAAAAAAAAAAGAAGATTGTTTTCGTGACAGTTAAGCCATATTTGACAGGGACTGTAGCACACCGTGCTGTACACTGTGAGATATTGGTGTTGGTTAATCAGCAGCGTTGTTAAAAATCCTGGTAGACATTTCAGGTGCAGTTCTGTTATATGGGCTTACAGATTTTACCTTATTAGGCAAACAAAACTGTTTTATTTTGTAAATAAGATTTTTATGAATGCAAGGTTACAGTTAGTTTTTGAATAGCAAGAAATTATTATTAGAAACTAGCCATTTCTGTCAGGACCTTGAAATTATAAATATGCACTGAACTGGGTTGCTCATTTTAATCTTCAGTGTCTTTGGCTTCTCTAAGTAGGTCAGACCGGCAGCAAGTACAGATGTCATAAGATAAGGCTAAAAATCCAAGCAAAAATACAGAAAACATGTGACCCCCAAACTCTGCAAATCAATGAAAACTTAAAAACCCTCAAACCTGTTCTCGGGTAAGAAGTGATGTCTGCAGAACATCTAACTATGGTTTGCTTCTAAAGAAACAATTCAGACATAGCTGTTGGTGGCAGAGGCCACTAAGGAGAAATGAGATTGTATCTGGGTTCATTAGGACTCTGTCCTTACTGCGCGCAGGGGGTTGTCTGCAGACGGTGGGATGGGTCGGGCAGGACAGACGTGTCCTTGTGAACCGCAGAACTGCCTTTGAACAGCGGGACCCATCTCAGCCATCCCTGGGAAAAGGCACTTGGGGTTCGTTTCTGATCCGGGCTACCAAATGCTACAAGGAACTTCACAGAAAATGACTTCTGGCTTTGGTGCTGCACAAAAATATCCCAAATACATACTGTGCCCGCCCTCTGGGCTCTGGGATCGTGGTAGCTGAGATGGGGTCCGGGGTGCGAGATGTTGCTGGGGGTGTGCCCAGCCTGGGAGGGTGCGGAGCTTGCACCCCAGCCTCGCGGCGCTGCCCGCTGCGGGGACAGGGTGTGACCACGGCAGGTGTGTCCCGAGGTGTGACCCGGGTTGGCATGTCCTGAGATGTGACCAGGGATGGCATGTGCTGTGATGTGACCCAAGCTGGCGTGTGCCATGGTGCAGTTGAGAGCAGTCACTGCCCAGGGGCAGGGCTGGGGCTAGGAGGGGGCAAAGGCGATAGCTGAGTCATGGGGGTGTCACCGGGCCACCTCGGTCTGCTGGTCCCAGTGGACTTAGACCATGGAGGAGCTAATTCATCAGCAGCAAGTTCCACCCGGCTCCTTAAAACCCACCAGCACTAGCAGCTTGGGAAGTGCTGGAGCACTACCCCGTGCCGGGAGCATCCCGGTGCTTCGGGGTGCGTTTCCTCAAAGTTTCACCTTCCCGCGCTAGAGGCAGATGTGGGATGTGGGCGATGCTGGTGTGGGGTGCTGACATGGGATGTTGACGTGTAGCAAGGGAGCTGGGGTGCACCCTGCCCGCCTCGTGCCACACGCTGAGGCTGGCCATTGCTCCCTGCGGCTGGAGGAGGGAGGCCTTCGGGGAGGACACCCGGAACCAGGACTGACCCTGCAGCGTAGCCCTGCACTGTCACGGCCGCCGGCAGCAGTGGGGAGGCTGCAGGCAGCAGCGAGCCTTTCCCAGGGCCTGGCTGTGCCCGGTGCTCTGCTGTGAGCCCGCTTTCGGCTGTTGCTGTGGCGGGAGCCGGTGCGAGTCCAGGACCCCCCGGGCTGTCACCCCGGTTTGCTCTCACCACTGCCGCCTGCCAAGCGAGCGGCATAGGGGAGACAGCGGATAATGTGCTGTATTGTGCTCTCCCAGCACCTTTTTCTCTTCCGCAATCTAACCATTGTGTGCATTTTATCACGATTAAACTGCAGATGAACATCAAAGAGAAAGAAGTTCGTCAAAACAGGAATGAAACAAGAGGCTTCTAAAGCGCCGTTATGCACCAAGCAATGCTTTCGTGAGGCAGAAAGGTTCATCTTAAATGTAGGCTACCTTACTGGCACTGCTTTAATGCCGAGAGCACCCTGGCAGCCCTCAGCGCCATCCGGCAGCCGTACTTGTTGCTGGAGCTGTTACAGCAAATCCCTCTCTGTTCTCCAGGCTCTGTCACGCGTCGGTGCCGGAGCTGGCCGAGGCCACCGGTGTGCAGGGAACAGCCAGCAGCAACCTGGGAAAGCACATGCTTTATTCATACAAGTGAGTGGCACTTTTCTGCTCAAAATATAAATAGTGAATGTTTTTTTTCTAATGAAGTGCTCTCTAATGACAGTTGGGAGACTTTGCTTTTCCCCAGGCATAAACGCTGGGAACTCAAATAACCAGGAAGAGTTTCACAATTTACAATCGTGTTTATAAGCTATAAACTCTGTAAAATGTACTGGCCGCTAGAGAATTTTAAAATCCGGTTGAAGCTCAGGCACAAGTTCATTTTTTTTAACTAAAAAGTGAAAAAAGAACTAGTGGGAAATGGGGCGAGGGAAGGGCTAGTTATGGGAACAGCACTTCTTGCCTGGGGAAGGCAGAGTGGGTCTCCTTAGGAAGGAGTCCATTAGCTACGGTCACATTCCAAGAACGAGCATGAGGTCTGATCCAAAGTCCCTGGCATCTGGGACAAGAAAAAATGGGATTTTAAACTCACAAATAAATATTTATTACCTATTTGATTAATTTTTTTTCCCTTAAACCGGAATATATTTTCATTAGGACAAGTTGGCATCTTCCTGTTTCCCATTCAATAATTGCTCCTGTGAGAGAAAGCACAACGAAGTGGAGCAGAAGGTGAGGAAAGTTTCAACCCTCAGTGAAGAGGGTGAATAAAACTCACACTATTTGAGACAATAAAGGGTTTTTTTTCTAATATCTGTGGAGAAATACGTGGTTTATGGCTTTGGAGAGCTAGATCATGGAAAAAAAAATAAAATGCCCCCTACTTATCAGCTCTGCAATCTCTGAGCATGCCAGACTCCTGTTGAGGTGATGCTCATTTCGTGTCAGAGAGACAGCATACGGCACAAAGCAATTTTCCTTCCCAACTCTAGGTAAAAAGTTTGTTACCATGGCCTTACACAGAGATCGATTTATTCACCCCAAAAGTGGAAGCCTGAGGATGATGGGCTGTAAGGTCTGTTTAGTGGAGGGGGGTACAGATCATTTTCTCTGTTAAACCTACAAAGTGAAAGGTTTTGTAGGCAGGGTGAGTATATTTGTTCATCTGAAAAGACACTGCTGCTATTAGCAGCCAGAAGAACTGAGGGAGATAAATACAAATAAAAATCAGCAAGGGAAAGAAGTCTCTTAAAGTCTGGTAACATCAAAACCAGTCATGCCTTCTCCGCTAGCTTATTTTTAAAAGCGACCCGTGCAGGGAATATATGTGCCAAAGAAATCCACGGACTGAGGGTATTACTTGGTGTGATCCAGTCAAAGAGGATATTTTTTTGTAAGTCCATATAAAGCTGAACTCAAAGATAATCCACAGCTCCGGAAAGCCTGCAGATCGCTACAAAACCCTCAAGAAATCCTCTGCAAGAAGGGGTAAACAATTAACAGAAATTTTAAATCAATGCGCTGTCACCTTAATAGCCAGCGAAGTCAGCTAAGACGGGTGTAATATGATGAGACAGTTTAATTCTTGTTATGACATTAGCTGCAGACTTTTACAACAGCTGAAAATGCTGGAGTGAGAAGAGTTTCCAATTATCACTGAGCTCCTATACACAACTCTGGATTAGACCGAGGCATGAACAAGGGCTCCTCAGCCTGACAAGCAACACGGAACAAAAGCCGCAGAAGCTTCCGAAATCCAATGAAGAAGTTTTCCCTTCTCTCCTCCTGCTGATACGCTTCTGAAAAGGCTTATTTTAGATAAAATAAGGCCGTTTTTAAGAGCCTAGCAGTGAAACTAGTTCCCAAGCTGTGTGTAACACAGTATTATATATCACAAATCTGCACATCCAGGAGGTGAACTGAACCAATCTGAAGCGATTCTACTTTCCCAGCATTAAGCTTCAAAAAATTAAAAGTCACCCAGGCTTGAAGCGCAGATAGACAGGTAATAAGCCATGACAGCACTTCACGGGAATCCGCAGGAATAGGCAAGTAGGTCTGGGTGTCAGCCATGTAAGTATGATCATCAGACCCAAAGCTCCGAATAATACCGCCAAGTGTGAGCATGTCAATATTAAAGGCAAGCGGGCTGTGAACAGGAGCCTGAGGCAGTTTAGCCGACGGCCGGGGAGGCTGCGCCACTTCCAGGAGAGGGGCTACGCCAGTCTGAAAAGGCAGGTCCCTGAGCTGGGAATGGGCTGTCGTTCATACGCCGGCGGGAAGGCTCTCCTTCTGGGTGACAAGCAGTTGTCCTCACTGGCAGGGGATCTTTTTTTCCATGTTTTGGGATGTTTTTGCCCCAGTTTTATTTCATAGCTTGTGTTTGACTGCTTTTGTTTTCATAAACCTTGCAAGAGTGACACTCCTTCTGGACTCTGCATATGGAGAAGGATTTATCATGCCAAACCATGCACCTCCCTCATGGCTTCTGTCCATCTCTCGGGGGCATTTGCAAACATGGGAAGTAGCTGGGAGGTTTGGAATAGTGGCTTTTTAATCCAAAGGTGGCCTGTATTTTGTTGGTCATGTCATGTTGCTCTGCTTTTTTTGATGTTGCTTTTGGAAAAATTGGGTCACAGTTTCCTTTTTAGATCATACAGGGAGAAGTAATTTTGTCAGGCCTCCCCCTGTACAGCATTTGTGGGTTTCCTCCACATTATTCCCATAGAATCAGAATATAGGGTCTAGAAAGGAGAAAAGCAGCCTGGTAAGAAGATAACTGGGAAAAGTCCCACCCTGAGCTGGAAAAGTTATTTGCTGAAAAATAAGTTATAATTCTCTAAAAAGCCTTTTCCACTCTCATGAAAGCCCCACGAGTGCTCCACATTCACTGATTACATAGCAGAAGTCCCTTCCCACCCCCAGCTGGGTAAGGTCTTCGCTGAAAAATCAGTTATCTCTCTCTAAAATGCCTTTCCCCACCCTTTTAAAAGCTCTGTGAGTGTTCGCAGAAGTCACTCTGGGTGGCTTGGACCCCAGAGAGCAGCAAGAGCCCAGCTGCCTGGGGTGCTGTCTGAGAGCAGGCGAGGAAAAAGGGGATGTCACAGAGGGAGAAAAGCTGAAACTCCGCCTCAACCCCCTCCAGCTCCTAGCAGAGGAGACCTGTCTGAAGTCAGCCCTCGCTTTTTCTTCTTCAGCAGTCTTTATTCGACAACTCATTTTTAAAGAGGTTGACCCGAAAAGTCTCTGCGTCATGCAGTACCTTATTCTGCATGATAAGGTAAGATAATTTCTCATTAAAATGATTGGCTTTTGACCTCTCCCTTCCCTGGTGAATGATAAATAAATAAATACGCTTGAATATGTTCTGGAAATGCTGTCTCTTCTACTTGCAAAGCAGAAAGGGAAGCTTCGGGTTTGGCATGTCCCAGCCATTCCGGGGACCAAGGGATGGCTGAGGGGTGGCCAAGGGGTGACTGAGGGGTGGCCAAGGGGCATCCGAGGGGTACCCATTCCCTTGCAGGTGCCCCGTGTCCTGCAAAACACTCCTTACCTGCTTGGCTCTGCGCTCATCCCCTTCGCGCGCAGTTTCACTACCCCGGTGCAGCCCGCAAAACTCACAGTTCAAGGCATCACTTGCTGTCTGCTCCTCTCCCAGAAATTCACCTCCAGCATTTTTATTTCACGACGCCAAATCCCTGCAGTGAAAAGGGGCTTTCATGCCTTTATATGGAATCCAAACCTGTATTAGGCCTCAAAAGATGTTTTTATCAAAAAATCTCGACAGCTGCCAACTTCCCTAAATCCCAAACTATCATTACACATTTAGTCTTAGACAGGGGATTTTTCTGGATCTTCCCTCCTGACCCAATGATAAAGCCAAGTTGGTTTGAGATTGAAGATTCATTTATCTCTCCTTGGCAATTATCTCTATTACTGCCCACAATCCTTCCCAATCTTTTTAAACAACATCCTGCTATTAAAGCCACTTGGCAAGCATTTAAAGCCCTGGGATAAGTTAACCATGCACAAAATATCCCACTTGGGGAAGGATCCAGCTATAAAAATAAATGGTTTACGTTCTGAAGGCCATGGTTCAGGATGGGTGTTCTTCATTTGTGAAGAGAGGTCATCATTGCTGACAATAAAATTATGTAGGACCTGATCCTCCCCCACTGAGCTCAACAGCAAAATCCCTCCTGATTTCAATGGTGTTTTCCGGGGTCAGTCGCCAGGAAAGCCGACATTCCACAAAGTTGCTGAAAATCTATAATTGGATATATTAAAAGGGCTTTCAAAGAGATGTCAGATTTGGAGGCTTAGTGTAAAGTGTGCTGCAAAGGGGATCATTTAATATAACTGAATCAATAAAGCTTTTTTTTTAACATTATTTTTCTACTTGATCTCTGACGGAGGAAAATCTAACCTCTGGAGACTCACCATCAGCACGGAGGAGGTGCCGGGAGCCTTCCCGGTGGGAAAGATCCTGCCAAGCGACCTGGTGTAAGCTGCCAATGCGATGGGTGTAGCCCTGCAAGCGTTTGATCTGGTGGCTTTGCTTACACTATGGAGGTAACTCGTGCGTGTAAGTACTGGAATACCGAGCCCCTATTTTCATGGGGTTGCCGGTGTCCTGTCACAACACATCTCTTTGGGAGATATGATTGAGAGTTTTGATTAATTTTGCCATGCCTTACATGCCTATATTTAGTAAAATGAAGCTTAGTTTGTATCTTTGGAACAAGAAATGGATTTATCCCCCAAACGCTTTTTTTTAAATCATCAGCTGTACTTCAAAGTGTTCTTTAACGCCACTTTGAAAATGCTCACTGATAGCTCTTTAGGAACTGGAAATCTTCCATTTCTACTTACATGGTGCTTTTCTGGCTGACGAGCATCGTTTTCCTGTCGGTTCCCATGCGGAGAAAGGTCTGTTTGGTGCAGAGCGGCTGTGCCAGGCAGGGCAGGTGCAGGGGCAGCAGCCTCAGGGCGATGGGCCCCGACGTAGCCAAGGGGCTCCCCCCGCCACGGGACCCCAGGGCAGGGACATCAGCGTGGGGTTTGCACGAGCTTGCTTCACCCTCGCAGCAGCCTGATTTGTAAACCTGTGCTGGGCATCTCCCCTCCAGCGTCCCCGTGCCGGGTGTCCGGCCATGTGGGTGCGGAAGGGGAGACAGCTGCAGCTCCCGCGGATGACGCTGCCATCACTGCTGCCAGGACCTGTCGCAGGTCCCCTCTGTCGTTCAGTCAGGTCCCCTCTGTGGTTCAATCACGCTTTCCCGTCAGTTCTCTTTCCCTACGATGTCGGTGAAGCAGCCCTCCATGGGGCCACAGTCACAAAGCTTGCTCCTCATTCCTAAAGAGCTTGTGGTTTTTTTTGTTTTTCCCCTTTCCTTTTCAGTGAAAGCTGAAATTCAGCAGAAACTGATGAGACCACCACGGGGAAACGCTGGTTCACCGCACTGGCTAGTACCAGCTTGATCTGGCTCCGGCTCCGGGATGTGCAGCCTACAGACACAGTAATGAAAAGAAATATTCTGAAAAGGATGAGTCAGCTGGAGGCCGGTGGGGAGAGCATGCGGGATCTGACTGGAATTTAAAAAGTTATGAGGCTACATGTTGTTTTGGGCTCTGCCAGTGGAGAAACTCACACATGCAAAATGCTTTGTCATCTGGCATAATTATGTTACTTTGCTGATCAGCTGGTACACTCTCTTCAAAACGTTTTTAGACAACAAAAGTCCATGAAACATAAAAACTTCCTACTGACACCGCTGACAAGGGTCTGCTTTATGCGTTATTGTGAATTGTCTTCCCCCGAACCCCGCCAGACTAATGAAGGGTCATGAGATTGTTCTCTTACTACATATTAGATGACTTCTCCACTAAAACAGCCGAGGTAGCTTCACATCTTCACTTCCATGCTGTAAGTACATCTACACTGATGTGAGCTGTGGGTACACCCACACTCCTAGTGCAAAACATATTTCTGCACTTTTTTTTTGTACTTTTGCACCAATTGGGACTGCAGCAGTTTGGTGTGAAGCTTCTTCTTCGCTCACTCCTCTAGCCAGGTCCCAGCATGTCCTTCCTGCCTTCACTGGAAAGCAGAAGTGCCTGGAGTTCAATCCTTCTGAGGATAATTTGCAAACTAGACAACAACTTTCAAAGATTTGAGAGCTTGGCTGTAAGGTTCTTTAATAAATGACATCAGAATTACATTTATTTGCTCTGTGAAAAGATATGCCTTCCATTCCCTCTTTATAAAGAGCTGATCCATCTAGTCCCGCTTCCTAAACCTGGTCATACCAGTGGGGAGGGTCCGTGCTCATTTCTGGAGCATCTGCAAGCAGGGATCGGGAGGGAAACACCACTGGCACCGGCTGTGACTGGCCACCCTTTGCAATTGCACCATGTCTGCCTTTCCTGCATTCCCTCATCCTTCCTTTCAATGAGCCTTGTCATTTACAGAGACGCTGACATCAACTCCGTAACTGGCAGTAAGGAAGATGGGTACCCAACAGCGAGTGCGAGGCGTAACTAATTGCTACCCCCTCTCAAAGCTGTAGGTCCCTTTCTCATGTGTGGATGAACGAGACGTCGGTTCAACCAGACTAAACCAGAACAGGTAACTTGTCAGAGTTATTTGCTGTAATCTTCTGTGGGCAGCAGGGGAGTATCAACAGTGTTTTATCGCTCTCACTGACATGGTGTGAGAGGTTATTCCCCAGCTGCCTGCGATGGTTAGCAGAGGACCCAAAGTGTGCTCAGAGACATCAGTGGTTTTCACCGAGGGATTGTAGAGGACCTTTACACTGGGAGAAGAGGCACTGGTGAGTTTTAGACAAAGCAACCAAACTTCAACCCCAGGAAAGTGCTGGAGCAAATAATCGTACAACCACTTGCAGATACCCAGAGGGGTAGGTACCGACAGGATTTGTCAAGAACAAACTGTGTTAAACCACTCCAGTTATTTCCTATGACAGGGGAAGTCCTGCCACACAGGCAGAAGTGGTGGACTTACCCCTGCCTCCAGGTTTTTCTCACCTGAGGAAGGCAGCACTTTACCAGAGGTTTTCTCGGGCAATGTAGTTCAGATGAAGGTAGGGTAAGAGATGCTGCAAAACCACAGTGGCAGCAAGACAGTAGCCGCTGGGGTTGCTGAGCTTAAAAGAGTAGAAGGTGCTGGGGAGGAAGAGATTATGACAACCTTCAAGTATGTTAAAGATGGTCACAAAGGGGAAGAGAAGGACTTGAACTCTGTGTTCATCCTAGGTAGGCAAATGTGCCTAGTGTGCAGCAAAGAGATTCAGCTCAAACCTGAAGCAAGTCTTCCCTGACAGTAAGGCCAAAGTGACACCAGCACAGGCTGCTGGGGTGAGTGATGGAAGCCGCAGGGACCCAGGGGATCTTGTCTAGGGGCAGAGGGTGGTCCAGACGACCCACTGAGATTCCTTCCTGGCCTTTCTTTTTTTTTTTTTTTTACTGCCATGAAACAATCCTACGGATTTCATTAGGATACCTCCTGGAATAAAATTTCCTCCATGGGCTTGTTTCCCTGCCACAGCTCACCTGTGTGATCCTTCGCTCCGGTGCGAAGTGGGTGTGAAACGCTGCCGCTCGGATGTGTCGCTGTCGTACACCTCCTCTCCAAAGTGCAAATAACTCCCCGGGCTGCGAGCCGGGGGACGGGCCCGCCGTAAGCGGTGGGCTCTGACTGATGAATTTTCACAGCAGGTGAGAGCAGCAGGAGACACACACATTACAGATTTTGCGTGCAGACAGCAGCGTTTGGGAAGACAAATTGAGCAAATACCCCCAGACGTGGCTGCTGGGTCAGTCACCAGCCCGCATCATGACCCAGTGGCGGACAAATCCCTGCCCTCAGCCCCGGCGTGGGGCTTGGAGGCAGCGCTCGCCCCGTCTGTCCCCGCTGAGACGGAGGGGGTGACACCGCTCCTGCGGCCGGTTTTCCTCATTACCTGCTGTGAGCTTCTCTCAAAGAGAAGTGGTTCTTGTGCAAAGCTGCTAATTTAGTCCCAGCAAACAAGAAAATAGCTCTGGATGCGAAAGGCTGGTGGGATTTTGACAAGATGCATGTAGAGGTTGGGCTACTAGTCTTAATTAGGCCATCTTTGTTTACATTTGATGTTTATCAGCTAATTGGCATGGCAAGGTGTGAGTCACACTGTTTCCCTCTGGCACGAAATCCGTTCGCAGGAGAAAAACTGGGAGAACAAATGATCCCAATTATAAGAAGACCCACTGTGCTAATTACCATCCCACGGACGATGGAGCCTCCCACCCGTGGTCTCACACAGACGCCTGCCCTGCCCTTTCCCGCGTACGGCCCCGGCGCCAGCATGCTCCTCCCGCCCGCATCCCCAGCACCTCGCTCCGCCCGGGGACCCACCACGTCCTCCCTATCGCCACAGGAGCAAAGGCGATGCTCCACCGGCCGCTCATTTGGTGCTGCACAGCGTTTCTCAGGGACTAAGGCTGCTGCCTACGCCACCGCCCTTTCTTTTTTCCCCTCGTTTTTTCATTTTAGCTTGGCGGAGACCATGGCACAGCAGCAGCTCACAGGGAACGTCTAGTGCTCCCAAAGTCGTGATGCCCATCAAATCAAAGCCTGGAGGTTTGCTGTGGTGGAGCTGGACCAGAACCTCACTCCTTAAGCTAATTAAAACCAACATTCAAACCTTACCTTGACCCTTTCCTCCCTCCCACCTTTTGAAAATATTTCTAGACCATCTGCAAGTTGGCCAGTTTCCTGCTCTACCCTCCTTCTACTGCCGTGGCGCTTGATGTCGATGCACACCCTCGCATATACTTGTGTGTAGGTATGTACTTCTGTATGTAATGTAAATCTCCATCTTTCTCCCTCTCTCTCCATCCTTCGGGGAGACGCGTTGCCCCTACACCCGTTCAGGTCTTTCCCCTATGCACCAAGGGTCCAGTGCGCAGGAATGTTTCTTGGCTGCCCTTGAGTTGAATGATGATCCTGGAGGCTTGGAAAAGCCACAAAGCTCAATGCTCTCTGTCTCCCTGTGTCTCTCTTGTCTTCCCTTCTTAGTAAGGGTAACAGATGGCTGAGGCTTTCACCAACAGTCCCGAACACATTGTCACTCCCAACTGAAAGTGAAATATTCAGTGGCATTTAAATTAAATAGACTCTAATGCTTCAGTAATATTAATTACGGTTTCATTCATCCCTGGCCTAATAAATCAACACATAAAGATAGGATGATCCCGTGGCTGGCAGAAAAGCAGGGCTATTCTGCCCTTTGTAAGGTTATGCACACAAAGCCCCCATTCTTATAGGGACATGATGGCCCCCGCAAACATCTGTGCTCAGCACCACTTGAGGAGAAGCCAAAGTGGTAACATTTAAACTTTTCTTGTCCAATTTGTCCACGCAACAGGGCTCAATTCAACAAGAACTTGCGAATTAAAATTATAAAACCCGTGTTAAGCGGGTGAAAACTTCTCAGCACTTCGGCTGGGGGGCCCAGATTTATTCTGGTGGTGCCGGCTGAAGCCAAGGGCAGGGCGTCCATTCTCGCCACTGAATTTGTTACCCCAGCTTCAACCTTTAAAAGCGGGGGGGGTGGGGGTGGAGAAGGCTTGAAGGGTTTGAAAATCTCACAGTGTTAAGCTAAATTTCAGGATTTGGGGGCGCCCTGGGCAACAATTTTTCACACAATTTTTTTGTGTGAATACCGCAGGGGAAATAGGCTCTGTACTTCACCAACAACAGGTTTTTTCCCCTCACCGCTATACATATGTAAAAGGAGGCTAATAAAACGGTTGAAGAAAAGATCGCTGCTAGTAAATCTTCTGGAGACAAAACCCTCCACTTGTGATGCTTCAAAGCTGCCCAGAGCTACCAGTTTACCCCAAAAGTCCCAACTCGGCTGCTGATTGGAAAATAAAAAGCCCTGTGCATAAAAACTTCACTCCAATTGTTATGCAGTGAATGCGACGTTTACATACAGCAGCTTTACTTGACCAAAAGACTCCCAAGTATACAAATGAAAAGCTTGTTGCCTATACACTTTAGCTCCTTTGGAGAGGTCCAGCTAGAGCAGGTTTATAATGAAAATGAACATAATGACAAAGCATCTTGTAAGTGCATCACAGAAATCTGGACCAGTGGAAAAATCACAATGAAATGGGGAAAAAAAATAAAGCTACAGAGCTGCTTGATGAAGCATTGGGAAGGTATAATTCGGCAGCAGCCCTTCTGGGAGACAGCGGAGAGGAGCAGCCTTGCTCCCCGCAGAAGCGCAGCCCCTCTCCGTCTGTGTTTCGGCACGGTTGTCTGCGCTGCGGACGGCAGCCTGGCACAGCCTGACCCCAGCTCGCTGCGGAGGAGGCAGCGCGGCGACTGGCAGCGATCTCGAAGCAGCTCAAAAGGAGTGACGTGGAGGTTGTCCCCGCAGGTAGCACACATTGGAGCTCCCAGCCCTCTGCTGAGCATCGCCTTCGGGAACGCGCAGCCCAAATGAGGCCGGTCGCTGCCAGCAAGCCGACCTGTACTTAAGTGCTTAAGAGACGGATTTTCAGAGCCAATCCCTTAAGCAGAAAACTATTTAAACTACCCTGGGACTAAATGCTGAGGAGCTTACCCTAAATTCGGCCAGGTGGAGGTCTCCACTAATCCTGCTATCCTGCATCGTGCGGAGCCAATAACACCCGTGCTGCGCAGTAGAGGTATTCCTGACCAGGTGTCTCATCGATGGTATCTGCCACTGTCAGCCTGGGGTTATCCCACTTGAACCCCATTAGCTTCTCAGATAACTCATTTGCCTTACCTGCCACTAATGCCTATCAGTTGAAGACCTTTTTTTATGCCTTCTCTAGGTGTCCCAAGAAGCACAGCATTTTAAGAAGGCACTTTCCGACAGCACTGCTTATCTGTAGCTGAAGTTCAGCTTGTCTGCTGGGATGCCCGCGTGGTCAGGCTCATCTGTTTTAGGAGCTGTGCCCCCAGGTCACTGGGGACCTGAAGCCAGGCTGCCCATCAACTGGGGTGTGCCCGCAGTGTGTTTTGCAATCTTGACATGTCAGTGATGCCCACCTGGAAGGTGGGGACACTGATGTTCTTGCTTAGGGATGTTTCCTCCCTATTCTTTAATATAACAGAAAAAGCAGTGCCTCCTGGCTGGCACATGGAGAATGGCATCGGCCCCTCACTGCTCTCCATCTGTGTGGCTGAGAGCAGGTTATGAAGCACTTAAGAGAGGGATTGATGCCTGGCAGCCTCTTGCAGGTGGTTTTTGGCAGAAGCTATCTGCGATACAGTGCAGGGCTCGGAGGAGCTGAGCATGGCGATGGGACGTGCCAACCACCCTGTGTTCACCTTCCCAAAGCAGCACCCACAGAGCCTGGCCTGGCTGCATGAGTGGGGAGGAGTTTTCACCACTGAACATCCTCCCTGCGCGAGAGTGAACGCAGAGCCTCTGAAAGGACTTCTTGAAGCAGGAAGGAGAGCCCAGCCTTCCTCCCCACCACCTTTGCTCTCCCTCTGGTTTTAGGCTTTGCATCCAATGAAGCACAGTCAGGTTTCCCTTGGGCTCACGGCATACCTCTGGGAATGCTTTTTGGGAGGCAGAAGCCTCTTTTCCATAAGGAGGAAGCCAGACACCAAAGAGGAGGTGACCATGGTCCCTGCTGTCCCTGCTGTGGCTCTAAGGGAGAGTATGAGATGCGGGTCCCGGTGGCGAGGCCAGCCCCGAGTGAGAGGCAGCACCGGGCAAGGCAGAGCAAGGGCAGGGCTGTGGGCAGGCAGCCAGATCCCCCGTAACGGGGAAGAAAGAGGGGAAGGGGCTGTGCCGCAGGGGAGCACGGGGCCCAGGGAAGCCTGTCAGGGAGCAGCAGCTGCTGCTGCACCCTGGGGCACGACTCGTCCTCTCGCGGCTGCGGTTCTGCTGCCTCCACCAGCCTGCCTCTCCAGGCAACTGCTGACTTCACCTGCGCCTAAAGCTGGCCCCGGGAGCCAGGCTGGCAGGGAGCTGCTCGGCTCCTCAACACTCCAGCTGGCTCCGAGGCCGTCGCAGCAGCTGAGTGAGAAGGACGCACTCCTCTGCATGTCCTAGTTCCCATCAGCTGGCCGGGGCAGACCGTACGCCCGTTAAAAACGGACAATGAGAGCACGTGTTGCTCCAGTGCGTCCTTACCCAAGCCTCTGGTTCAGGATCACAAGAAAAAAAACTGGGGCAGCAGTTGCACGAGACCCATGGTGTACTCCTGGGGTGTAGATGGATGAGCTCTGGTCCCTGCAGCAGCACCACAGAGGAGCCAGTGCCAGCCCCGGCCGGGCAACATGTGGGGTCAGGGGCTGGCAAGCTGAGAAGACACACACAGAAGACACTGCATAGGTTTTGAGGGCTAAAATGTGTCCAAAGGTAACTTCTTTTGGTTTGTCCATTCAAAACAGTCCATACAAATCTCTCCTTTGACTGCGAGTTTGGAAAAAAAATATTTAAAGTACCATGACTCAAAAATTTTGTGCTCATGGAAATTAATGTTTTGTCCTACCCGTTTCTGGAAGAGGGTTGATCGTGGGTGTGAGGTGCTTGAAACCGCTCCTTACCAGCTGCATGACCTTCCCAGTGAAGGGGCTCCTGCAGACTCCTGTCTTCAAAGACCGCTCCTATGCAATGGTAGATATACCCGTAGCCAGTGGATGGGTCTGCTGTCTGGGTCATGTATAAATACTTAAAACCAGAATTCCTTCGTTTAGGCTACGTTTCATTCTGAAATGCATCTCTAAGGCCTGTTTTGCAGACAAGGAATTAGTCTTTGAGGAGACTGGCCTGGAAGTTACCCCCACCTCCACGTATTTATGAACCACAGGAAATGTGAATGAAAAATGTTGTTAAATCCTCAACAAAAGTTACTAAAACCCCCTGGTTTTAATCAAGGAAGCATTGTTCGCTGTTTATAGACAAGAAGGACAACACAAAGTCTGTCATCCCTTGCCCAAGCAGAGGTCGGCAGACATTTTTCAGTAACACAGAAAGCATATACAGCAGTTTGCATTTGGGGGGCATTAGCAACTGGTAACTATCCCCAAAAGTACAACATACCATGTTAAAGCATAACTGTTTCTGTCCTTGGACATGAGCCTTATGCAACCTGTTATGGGCTAACAGAAGAGTAAGTTGAGAAGCAATTTTTATACGGTAGAGATTAGCAGAGAACATTTCAGAGAGTTTATCTCAAGATATAATTTGCTAACATCTTTTTCTTCCTTGTGCAAAACATACTCTGGTAGTTATTTTTAGTAATGACATATACGTTTCCTAGTAAGGCACTCTGCATTTAATAGTAATAAGAAATAACATTATCTACTTTTTATGATTGAAGATTAAGGAGTCTATTCTAATAGTTTCAGTTGTCAACACAAGGTCCTCTGGTACTATGTTTCTTAGCTTCCCTGTTGTAAAAGAACATGTCTATGTAGATATTATGAATTTATCACTGCACAAAACAAAGTTTATGAATACTTAATATTTAATATGCTGTGAATTTAATAATAAAAAATTAAGACTCTACCTTACATCATTTTTAACTATCTGATTTTTATTCTTCTCATTAGCTCTTTATGGCTCTATTCTGAGATTTTAAAACCCAGACTTGAGTTTAAAAGCATTTAGTTGTGTATACTGAAATGTAAATACTTGACCTCTAGCCCATTTGAATACAAAGAAAACACTACGATGAAATTAAGCACGATGCCATGTCTACCACAGATGGAACACAAGGATACAAATATAAAGCCATGTTGAGGTCAGTTGTGCTGCCCCGAGTTGCCCAAACTGAAGACCTGGGTCCTCTCACTTATAGCTACAAGGATAGGTGTGCTTGCTGTTGTTTCAAAAAGCTCTGATGCTTTTTGTATTGATACTTTTCCTGGTGAGTGGGTAGGCACTCCTTACAGCTTCTCCAAGGGCCTATACTACTTCTGTCTGTCTGAGCAGTTTCTTGCATAAGCATGATTAAAAATAAAATAGTTTTCCACTGCAAAAGATTAACAGATCTTATTTGTTATTCCAGCTTCAGCTTTCCTCAGCACAACCTGACTGATCTTGTCATTATCTGGAATTGCTCTCTGGGTGCTCAGAATAAACAAAGCAGTCTGGGGACTTAGACCGGGGAAAGCGTCTTTTGGTGTATGTGGCATTACACAGCCCAGCCCCAGCTGAGGATCTGGCTCTCTTATGCTTATGGTATATGATTTTGCTCCTACAGCATGATTCATTCTAGTTTTCAAGTAGTGAACATGAGTCATACTCATTTCTTTCTTTACATCTGTATTATCTAGCCTAGCTGTTGAGGGCTTAGTCAGAAGAATAATTAATGTTTAGTTGATAATCTGAATCCCAACAGCTCATCCCAGACAACGTTTCTTGACAGCAAATCCTGCACCACAGAGATTAAGGGACAAATCTGCGAATGTCAGAAGGCAAGGACTGCATGCAGAAATGCAGGACACATTTGTCAGTGCACCGTCTCCTCTGCCCTGCGCTGCTGTGCAGCGGCCGTAAAACTCACATTGCACCTTCCCTGTGATGCAGCTCCAATTTGACGTGATGGTATACAGCCATCGTGCATTTAGGAATGCAGATCACCAGACATGCGTTTAACTGGACATTTGTATATGCAATTATCTGACTTGCACACCCAACATGTTTGTGCCTCTTGGGGTTTGCATATCCTGCAATCCAAAGTAGCCGAGCTTTAAAGTGGCTCCAACAAAAACAGAGAAGAAGCCTTCATTCTGTTAAAAACCTGGCACTGATATCACTTTTTTCTAAATGAGACAGAAGGCAAATGTTCTCCAACAAAAGATAAACAATGAAAATCAGTGCTGGAATATTAATATGCCTGAGTATGGGAAACAAGCAGGACGAGCCAGAAAGGAAAGAAAACAATGGAGCTTGTGCCTTGCCCGGAGATTATCCCAAGCAGAGAGCCATTGTCAGGGCTGCTCCCTCGGAGAGAAGCGTGCGTGGGGAGAGGAAAGAAGAAGTGGGACTGTCCATAAAAGGGAAATACAGAAAACCACTAGGAAAGGCTTTGGAGTAGAAAAATCAGGTTGTTGGGAAAGGAGGAAAAAAACAAAACCAGGGACTGATGAGAACTACACGTTGTCAGGCCCCCTTCAGAAGGAAGGGCAGAAGGAAGACTCACAATTGCCTTTGACAGCTTAATTTGATACCCTGGCCAGTGAATGCCAGCAGATGAAGTTCAGCTCCTTCTTTGCTTTGACTGCCTTTGCTAGTGGGACAGCTGCACTGGCTCTTCCTACGGGGAGGAGGAGAAGTAGACCTTCATGAGCTTGACCTTACAGGAACCCCTGGTCTGGGATGTGTCGTGTTTTCTGTTACATGAGGGAGAGGATTTTGCGTCTAGGCAACCGCTGAAATTGAGGAACTGAACACAGCAGACCCTGAGATGCTTTCTATCTGAGAGTGACGGCTCTAGGCTGCTGGCACAGTACCTGCAGGTATTTTACTCCAGAGGAAACCAAGAATTTGTATGGCAGTATTTTATGAGATGAGGTGTCACAGAGTGCACTTATCCCCTGATCTCCAGAAAACGGTCATCACTTTACTGCTACAAAAAGATGAGGTAGTGCTCATCTAAGGGAGAAATTTGACATTAATGGTCAAAGTATCCCAATAGGTTTTTTCGTAGTATTGAAACTATGATCACAGAAGGACACGTGGAAAAAGGCCAGCTGAGGCACAATGTTTTCTAGCTATTTCACTGGAAATGTCAGGGGTGAATAGCTTCCAGACTCTCACCACACCAAATACTGTGCATGGGATGGGAGTGTGGTGCGAGTAGCGGGCAGCGTAGGTGTCCCCTCACCCACCACTCCTGCTGGACCCAGGGCTACCTCACTCCTCCTGAGATTTAACAGCTGTCAGAGGAAGATGATTTCAGGGAATAAAGAAACACAACGGCAACCGTGATGCTAGGAAGACAGCTGTCATCATCTGATACGTCGCAAATCATCTACTACCTTATCACACTATGGGTCCCCTCTTCCACTCCTCACCATTACTCTCAGTAGTTCATGTTTAGCCTCTCCAAGAAAGTGTCCTCACAGGTCAGAGCTGGTGTGAAAAGGGGTTTTCCTCTCACAGTCTACATGGTGCAAAAGTCAAAATTACTCAGTTCCTCCTGCCTCCTCTCTGGGCAACCGGAAAATCCCTTGCAAAACTTGTCATTGACCTGGTTGTTACAGGTGACTTTCAGTGCAACACCTAGGGGACAGAGTGTAAAATGCCACCAAATACAAACCTCTAAGAGTGTAAACAGCCTCCACCAAATAAGAAAGATGGTACATCAGCTTTTTTAAAAGGAGTATCACTTGATGGAATAAGTGAAAGTAACAGGGTTTGGGTTTTTTTCACACTCCTGCAGTCCTTGGAGTCTATTTCTGTTGCAGTCAATGACTGTGCTGCCTGAAACACGGCGTGACGTTTGACTTCAGAACCTTCCCCACGCACTAACGCTCTGACTGTGGTTTACCAGGCTGGCTGGTTGGCTCTGACTGTGGCTAACTATCCCTCAAACCCAGGCTTGGCTTGCTTGGTTCTTTACTGCTTCACCGTCCTCTGCAGACAAGTTAGTATCTAATCCCCCTCCCAGGCGATAAACATTGTATTACAGGTGCAAAAATATCACACACAACCTTAATGTAAGGACTAAGGACTGAATGTCAAGTGTCCTAGGCAAGTGGCTGTTCCTCAAAACTCTCATGATTAAAGTGCTGCCATATGAAATTTCGGAATATATGTGTGTAACTGTTTCCTGTGAGTGTCTTTTTAAACTCAAGCTGGATCCTTTAATTGCAAGGCTGGTGAAAGCTGCTTTGTAATTTGCAGAGGTTTGTGTAATGCATGTACATATTTAGTGAGAGGTAATGAACCCTCCTTCACCTCCCATCCAATGAAGCATTAGCACCACCAGTTGGTCATCAAGCCTGAATAACACCCAGTTCCAACTGCAGTAATAACGCAAGAGCTTTGTTCAGGTTCTCAAGAGGAATGTCTTGTGTCATCCAGACATATTGTTTCGTTGGCCTAAAATTGAGGCGAGTCACATTAAAATTGCATAGGTGCATTTTTTTTCTGAGATTGTTGATTGTACCTGATCTGTTCCAGCTTGAAATTTAAACCACACTAATTAGGGAATCAGAAAGCAGTAATGAGGAACGCCAGATCTCTCAGCACAGTCACATTTTTCAGTTCACTGATGAAAGACTGAAGAGAATCCAGAGAAAACACTATTAGTGTTTTGGGCTTCTCGAGCATCTTGATCCAAAGATGTACCAATCTGCAGAGTGAAGTGGGGCAGACTTGGGTGCTGATTTTCAGTTCCTAGGTCAGTAAATTGGCTTGCAAAACTGCTTCTGCGTGGCACGTGGCTCAACTGCCATGGGCGTGCATGGTCTTGATTTTTACACCCAGGGATTTAGCAGGAATATGAACTACCTTTGTACCTGCTTTACAGGTCTTCTCTGTCATGCGAGTGATCTAAGAAAGTCTCAGTGTAAAAGAGAACAAAGATCACCATGTCTGGACTGTTTCAGCCACCACTTCACAACTGGCTGAGATGGAGAAAGGGTTATAAGCAAGACCACACTCTGCAAGGAATAACACCTCCTGATAGAGGAAACAGTTTGTCAGTTAAGTGTATACAAAGAAGGTAAACTATATAATTTTCTCCCTTACAGAAAAGTCAACCATTACAACCAATAAAGTGATGATAGACCCTCCCAAATTCCAGCACTGGTATTTGGCCCGTGGCTCTGGTTTGATCAGTACATGTTGGTGCTTTACTGTGTCTCATCCAGCTCCTTTCAAATCACAGCCTTGCTGCCCTCCCTGCTTGGGGTGGCATCTGACAGTGGCATCCAAGGCTGTAAAAGCTAATTCCCTATGGCAGGGTTGTCATTCTCAGAACAAACGTGTCCAACAAAATGCAATGCCCTAGACATTTTGAGTTTGTTAGTATTTTTTAATTTATCTTGTTTATGGGTGGGCGCAGGAGTCTCGTCAGTGACTGTGGCCTCCCCACACTACACCCTGTAGAAGCACAGAGCAAGGGGCAGACCTTGCTGAGCAGTTTTACAGTCCAGAGCCTGCTACTGCCAGTCACTGGTGGGGTGGCCATGCAGCACTGACGCCAAACTCAGGAGTTTGCCATCACTCTTGAAGTATCGGGGACCAAGACCTTGATAGACAAGACAGATGAGAGAAGGAAAGAAGACCTGGAACTCACACTTTCCTGCTGGAAAAGTTCTGATATTCTGTGTGGCACTCTTGCCACATGCTTTATGAAATACTCTACCTTCTTACTCTTGATAGACTTGTATAAATAAACACAATAAAAATGTTTTTGTTTCCTCTTTACTTTCACGTTCCCCTCTTCCTTCATCAAAATGAGCTTCGATTTGAGGATATTCCCACAAAAACATATGTAATAGTTGAATACAAATCATCTATGATGTTTTCACTGACTAAAACACTCTCAGGGGTTAAAAATGTAGAGCAAAATAGCACAGTTCTCAGTATGACTTTGTGCCTGATGCTGGCACGTGATGCCTACAGAGCAAGGAGCTTGACTTGTGAGTAATACCAGAATTCACCACCTGAGTAAGCATTTGTGACATTCAAGCCCCGCCTTTCCAGGATTGGAGGGGTTTTGAAATATTTTTTTTTCTTTCAAGAGCTTATTAAAATTGAAGAATCATGCAGCCCGTTGCTTAGTTGTTTCTCATAGGCTTTACAGTGCTCAGAGAGCATATCATTTTTGTACCTCAGCTACACAGGCTGTCTCTCTGAAGAGGCTGGGCAATCTCCAGTGCCACGTAGCACTCAGAAGTGGCGCTTAGACTGTAAATATTATATGCTGCTGTAAGAACATTTGAATGGTAATACTCAAGCAATTACTTTCCTTTCAAGATCATTAAACACAAATCTGACTTGTATTTTAATAGGACTGCCAATGTATTTAATGGGGGGCAGTAAAGGGTAGTTTTTTTCTAATGGATGAATGTTTATATTATTATCCACTCTGAGAGACCACATTAGGAGGAGACTGTATAACGCTCATGTGTTTTGCTTCAGTCCTTTTTGCACAGTATTCAATTTTTTCTCAGTTCTGCATCCTACAATATGACGGCAAATCTGAATCTACAATAAATCCCACCACCGTATTCTGAGACAAGAAAGACCAAATACAGTCATGCTGAAAAGAACTGGCAATCTGCATTTCCCTCATGTCTGTTAAAATTTAGGAGGAAGACAATGCTTGGTAAGTTGACAGGTTTGGAGGGTGACAAATGCTATGCAGCCACGGGACAGGATCTATAGGATCAACAGCAACACCAGTTTCTCTATGTCACCTTGCAAACACATCTAGGACTGCTTAGAAGCATTCCTCAGCAGGGTCAGTAGGTGTTCCTGCTTCTACGTCCATTCCTATTTGTGCCAAGAAGAGTGGTCATCAGCGTGAGATGTGCTGTGGGTGCTTGGGTCTGTGCTGAAGTCAGTAACTGCTTTGCCACAGCACAGAGCCACCCACTGCCACTGCTGTCTCCACCACGGGGACCTGCTGGCTGGAAAGCAAAAAAGCTCCCTAATCTCTTATCAACTATACCAGCAATTTGGACAAACTGGTTCTTGACGACTTATTTCATGTTAGCAAAAAACTTGCATCGTCTTGCCATTGCGAACTTGTCACATATTTTTAATGAATACAGAGTATGGGGTGAGGAGGAAATCAAAGCCAGCTTGGGACAGTTCTCAACAGGCTGTGCATTTTGGGAGCTCAGGAAGGAGCAAACACCACAGTCTGTTCCCACTTTCCACTCATTCCTTGAAAGCAAAGGTTGGAAATGACTGTGCTACACATCTGATTAGCAGTCGGTAGCCTCTGGACAGTAAGAAAATTTTGACTTACTTACACACTTACACATATACCATAAACACATACCCATCCCTGCCGACTGCAGTGAAGGTTCTGCATATACTCCAGAGCAAATGTAGCACTATAGATTGTACGAAGTTATTACCTATGCCCAAAATCCAGGAGTGAGAAACACATTTCCCTAAGGTCAGTCTGAATTTATCCATGGAGGTCTGCTGTTTGAAATGGCACCCAACTCAATAGCTGAGAATGTGCACTTGAACAACCTGTATCCTCGCTAAAATGTTTCAGGTGCAAACCTTACTGTCTCCCTGTTAGATAGTTGTGGGCAGGAGTTATTACAAGCCTACCAAGTAGAATTTGATAGACGTTTACGGCTACATTGTAAACATTGCAATGAAAAACATCAGGAAGACGGCTTTAAATTCAGAGCTCATGGAAAGAAGCCCAGGAGTTAAAGTAGAAGGCAAAGTGGAAGGTTTTCTATTACTTTGCATTTTAGTGGACAACAACAAAAGCCAACCAGGAATTGCTAGAGGACCAAATATATAAGCAGGATGTATGGCGGTACTAAATGGAGTGATAAGGGTGGGAGCCGCCCATCATGAGTGGTTTCTGCAAGTTACAAGCAGAAATAATGAAGATGAGCACTTTCATCTCCCTACTCACCCTGAGGGACAGAGAAATCATGTTGCACCAAGATATCCCCCCCCCCCCGCTATCTACTTGATATGGCTTTGCTCCATCAGCACTTCTCTGAGCACCTGCATGCCAAGAGCTTCTCTAGCGCTAGGGGAGGGCTTTACCAAAAATTCCCACCCTGAGAGGAGAAACACGGCACAGAGGAGGCGGCAAAAACGCTACACAACTGCAAGGGCAGAGAAATGTGTGAAGCAGAGAGTGTAATAGCTGGGATACAAAGACAGAACATGCTCAGTGGTGAGTATGCTCCCAGAAATGTATGGCTCGCCCATTCCTAAGAGAGGTACTCCAACTACTACAGCTGCCACGTTTGGGACTATTATTATAGAAAACTCTTAACATTTTCTGGGTTAAGGATGGTTATCTGGAATTCATGGATAATTTAGTCCTATTGCTTGAGGAAATAGTTTGATATGCTCTTTAAATAAGCATATAAAGAGATTGATGTGTGATGTTTGTGGGTTCAGATGTTCTGAAAAGTGACATTCCTGTATGGCAGAGAATAAGGCTTAAAAAGGGATATTATTTATAAAAGCACCACCATGAACAGGCAGTGTTTATTTACCATTTAAATGCCTCATTTCTGTTCTGGCTGTCTGTGCTATAATTTGCACAGGCACTTAAACTTGAGTATAAATGAATGCAAAGAAGTAGTGTTTATGCAGAGTTAAGATGAGGAAATCAAGCGCTAAAAGATGGAGGCCACTCCTGCAACATCGGTTCAGCCATCTTACCCACCTTTGACTTCTGCTGAGGGCCCCTTTAGTGACAAGCAAGAAGTCACCCACGCTTGCGTTTGAAGAGCTTAATAAGAATATTGGTGCTGAAGACGTGGCTGAGATTTAATGAGCGGGTGGGCAGCATGAGCCAAGCACCAGGTGGCATCTCATTACTGAAATGCACGGGATGTGATGAGGCACCTCAGGTATCTTGCCAAGATCCTCGAAATGGGAAGTGCTTTCCTCTGGGCAAAGTGAGACACAGACTCTGCTCTGGAATGAGGGCAGCAAGTGCCAGGGAACAGCCCCAGGACAGCAGGCTGCGTGGGGACTTTTGTCACTGTCCCCCATGAGTGCTGGAGAGAGGGGTGACCAAACTGCACCTCCTCCTTGAGCTCTGCCTCCCGCACCACTGAACCCCTGCACATTTGACTCTATCTCCCCTGTGCTTATGGCCATGTGTGTGGGAGAAGTGAGGTCATGTCACGTGTGCGCAGCCTCGTGGGGATGCAATGAGGGGACATGGTGCAGGGACATGCTGCATCCCGCGGGCATCAGGCATCAGGCAGGGGAGGTGTGGGTGCTCCTGGGATAGCAGAGCGCCTTGCAGTTCAACTGCTGAACTCAAACAGGTTTACACCAGTTTTATGGCTGTATTTGAGGAAAGAAATCAGCGGTATGGTTTGATTAAAATATTAGGAGTATGAATCCTGCATCTGGTCCCCTTTATTTGTCCAGGCAGGAGAAGTGAGTTATTTTGGCAGAGGAAAGCAAGACAACTCTCAGTTCTTGTGTCTATTAACAGGGTGGAAAAGTCAAGCCTTTTCTCATCATGTTACAGCAAACTCCTGTCTTGAGCTCCTGAGAAGAACAGGCAGTAGGAAGAGAGATGGGCGTAAGGAAAGGTTATGCTACTTACTGCCCAGGTCTGCTCTGTTGCAGTCCATGGGGAAGACACCATTGCTGAGTTGTCCTCTTCCGCAGCTCCAGCCGTCATGGCTGTTACAGCACAGCTGTACCACCTCCTGCCTTTGACAAATCATCAGGGGGTGCACAGCCTCTCTGCACTGAGAGAGCACCCATGGGACAGGGGGAGTAAGCAGGTGAACAGGAGTGTCCAAAATCTGGAATGGCCATTTCAGAGTTGCAGTGTCAGGAGATGTTTCTGCACTTGGGACAAGAATTGTTTGGAAACTCAAATCTTCCTTTGCTTCTGCTTTGCCTGCACCAGAAAGACAAGCCTGTGACCAGTAAGATGTTCAACTATATTGCAGGTAAAAGAGAGGAGATGCTGTTTGTGGTCTGCTTTGGCATCATATGGGGATAAGGCAGTGTCAGTGCTGTACCAGTGTTTGTGGATTTAACTTGTTTGAGGAGGCATCCTTATTTTTCTTAGACCAATGTTTCCCACTGATGTCAGTACGGCATTATCCAACACACATGTTGCCACTGCAAAAGCATTTTCTTATGTCTTGTCTTCATTGTAAAGGAAATCTAACAACTGAGACACATTTGGTTTGTGGCTACTAGAACATACCTCTTCCTACATCAGGTGGAGGGGCATGAAGGAGGCAGCCAGCAGGATTTATGGGAGTTGGCAGGCCAGCAGACACGGCCATGCCCGGCTTACCAGTGCTGCAGGGGGGACCTCAGCACTGTGCGTGGAATTGTGCCTTGCCCAGCGCGGCCAGACACCAGGGGTGCAAAGTGCCCGAGTGCACGCATGGCTCTGGTCCTGACCATGCAGCAACAATGAGAAAGCTGAGTGTGCTAGTCCTTGGCCAGCACCAATGAGCTGTCATGTTTGCAAGGTATTTGCGAGGGAAAGACAGGTTGTCCTTAATGATCAGCAGGGAATATCAGGTTGTTAGTCCTCTCATGCTTCCCTAACGACTCTCCAGCTTTGCCCACAGCAGCGCGTTTGTTCTGAGACATGTTCTGCTTCAGCTGTAGCTAGCTTTGAGAACAGTCCCCATCACTACTGACAGCAATGGTACGCAGCCTACTGGCTTCAGCAGGAGGGGAATGTCACTCCTTCTACGCGCATGTGTGTGTATGAGTCTCTTTTGAAAAGCACTACGCATACATTAATACTAATAACTAAGACTGCTATTCCTTTGCATCTGCCTGATAGGCAGCAGGCAGAGTGTGAGCTGCTCTATGTATCAATTAAGTGCAAAATAAATAACAGGGAGAAAGTAATATCTTTAACAGTGTATTCACTGGTACATACATATTTATTAGATATGAAATATAATGCTGCTCATATCATTGTTTATGTGCATCATGAAGCCCTAAAGTCATTTATGGTATCATGGTTTAAATTACGAAAGTCAGATGCAGTAGCATTGTCGTATTCCTCAAAGCCGGCTTGCTGATAAAGATTTGCTTTTTATTTTTCACTTCTTTCATACACTTGGTCCATTACTGATGTGCATCCTGCATGGGACACCTGGCTTATCCAACCTAAGGGAATAAAATTCATTTCTAGACTTTTTTTCAGTCTGCAGGTTTTAATGCAACTTTATCCTGGTCATCCCACCTTTAAAGACGAACCAAAGGGAGGCAGAGGGAGCAGGGCTCATTTAAAGAAGGTGCAATGTGCGGGTGAGGTGTCAGGAAACATAGCAAAAGCACGTGCTATTTGCTGGATGTATGAGTAGCAAGGGGACAGCCCCTGAAACATGGTTAAATATGTAAACTCTGCCTAGGGAAAATGTTTGTTTACCTAGACTGACAGCGATCAGGGTAAAAAGCACTCAAGATAAGTGGCTCTTTAGCCAGCTTTAATTTGTTGATGGATGGATTGATGGGAAGATGGTCAAAGAAATGACAACGTAACTCTCTGTAATGGAGATATCTTGTCTGTTGGAGTTTGCGGTACCATTTGGTCTAATTATTCCCGATCCATCTATGAGCAAACTTTGCTCCCAGTGAGACAAGTTGTCATTCCTTTTCTTTAAATAAAAAGATAAGGAGGTAAAATCAAGAATAATTGGAGCAAAGGATGATGACAACTTCTGCAGTCAAAAATATACAAAATCATGCATATTGGTTAAAGATGGTTTACTATATTAATTGAAATAGATGGTTTACTATATTAATTGAAATAGTTGTGCATTCTGTTATGCAGTTTGTATGGGAACAGATGGCCCATTTCACAAATTAAGCCTTGTCTTTCTACGTTGCTTCAACAAAATAACGGTGAATGAACACTGCTATTGTAAATGATCCAAAGTTCAAACCTCACAACATCAGAATGGGCTACGCTTTTCTGGTGGAAGCTAGCAGCAAAGCAAGGAAATCAATCACAGAATCATAGAATAGTTTGGGTTGGAAAGGACCTTTAAAGGTCATCTAGTCCAACCCCTCCTGCAATGAGCAGGGACATCTACTAGATCAGATTGCTCAGAGCCCTGTCCCACCTCACCCTGAATGTTTCCAGGGATGAGGCATCTACCACCTCTCTGGGCAACCTGTGCCAGTGTTTCACCACCCTCATTGTAAAAAATTTCTTCCTTATATCCAGTCCAAATCTACCTTCCTTTAGTTTAAAACCATTACCTCGTCCTGTCGCAAGAGGTCATGCTAAAAAGCCTGTCCCCATCTTCCTTATAAGCCCCCTTTAAGTACTGAAAGGCCACTATAATGTCTCCCCGGAGCTTTCTCTTCTCCAGGTTGAACAGTCCCAGCTCTCTCAGCCTTTCCTCAGAGCAGAGGTGTTCCAGTCCTCTGATCATTTTTGTGGCCGTCCTCTGGACCCACTCCAACAGGTCCATGTCTTTCCTGTGCTGAGGGCTCCAGAGCTGGATGCAGGACTCCGGGTGGGCTCTCACCAGAGCAAAGCAGAGGGGTGGAATTGCCTCCCTCGACCTGCTGGCCATGCTGCTGGGGATTCAGCCCAGGATACGGTTGGCCTCTGGGCTGCGAGCACACTTTGCTGGTTCATGCTGAGCTTCACATCAACGAATACCCTCAAGTCCTTCTTGGCAGTGCTGCTCTCAATCCCTTCATCCCCCAGCCTGTATTGATACCAGGGGTTGCCCTGACCCAGGTACAGGACCCTGCACTTGGTCTTGTTGCACCTCATGAAGTTCACATGGGCCCACTTCTCAAGCTTGTCCAGGTCTCTCTGAATGGCATCCCATTCCTCAGGGGTGTTGACTGCATCACTCATCTTGGTGTCATCTGCAAATTTGCTGAGGGTGCACTGAATCCCACAATCTATATCACTGATGAAGATATTAAAGATTACTGGTCCAAATACAGACCCCTGAGGGACACCACTTGTCACTTATCTCCATCCAGACATTGAGCCATTGACCACTGCTCTCTGGATGTGGCCATCCAGCCAGTTCCTCATCCACCTTACAGTGCATCCACTAAATCCACATCTCTCCAATTTAGAGAGGAGGATGTTGTGGGGGACCATGTCAAAGGCCTTACAAAAGTCCAGATAGATGACATCCGTAGCTCTTACCTTGTCCACTGGTGTAGTCACTCCACCACAGAAGGCCACTAGGTTGGTGAGGCAGGACTTGTCCTTGGTAAAACCACGCTGGATGTCTTGAATAACCTCCCTGTCCTCCATGTACCTTAACATAGCTTCTAGGAGAATCTGTTCCATGATTTTCCCAGGCACATTGGTGAGGCTGACAGGTATCTTTCACTAGATTAGGTTGCTCAAAGCCCCAGCCAACCCAACCTTGAACACTTCCAGGCATGAGTCATCCACGGTGTCTCTGGGCAGCCTGCTCCAGTGTCTCACCACCCTCATGCCCAGAAGCAGTTCCCTCAGCCTGCCCTTGTGTGCCAAGAGCCCTCACCATCTCAAAGGCTGGGCCCACACACCATGCATCAGTGTCTTTCCCAGACTGGTGAGACCAGGAAGAGACAGAGGAGTCCAGATGCCGTCGCTGAAGTACTGAATAAGAGAGGATGAAAGCATTTTTACTGTTATTTTCTTGGTTTTTGTTTTTGTTTTTGTTTTTGTTTTTTTTTAATTGTTTATTGCCCAACCTTGAAAAGAACTTCTCATGAAGCAGCTAGAAGGGACTTACATGCTGAAGGCCAACACTTCTGCCTGGCAGAATGGCAGTCTTCTGCTTCTCCAAAGTAACAGCTTTCTCTCTAACTTCTTTGTTTGATGTGTTGCTATTCTTTGTGCACTGCCACAGAGGGTCTGGCTTTGTCTTCAACCACCCGTTGGGCAACCTTCTCACCCTCAGACTGAAGAAATCCCACCTCCAGGCCCCAGGGACCTTGGTGGCCCTCTGAGGGACAACTCCTGTTGCCCCGGTGCAGCAGCCTGATGGAAGCCAGGTCGTCTCATCCCCTTTTCTTGGGGCTCAGAGCAAAGGGGATGGCACCCCTTCAGGAAAGGTGGGAAATGGGAAAGAAGGGCTCACACTGCTCAGGGCAGTCAACAAAACAATTGATGATGCAAGCAGACGGAATGGGTGAGCCCACAGGACAACCAGGCATGGAGGCTTGGCCGATGGTAGGGCCCTGGCTGGGTGCTCCTGTGACGCCATGCTGATGGCGTCATGGAGGGGAGCCCTGGCATAGTGTAGTGGTGCCAGGGTAGCCATGCTGGAGGTGGTGGATGCAATTTAATCGGTTCTTCTCAGTCTTCTGGTTCTCCCATCTCCATGGGCTTCTCACCACCACCCACACAAGCTACAGCCATCGCTACCACGGGGCTGATGGTACCCCGCCTCTGATGCTGCCTCCTCTTCCTTGGCCTATTCCCACAGCCACCTCTCTGCCTTCCAATGCAAACATGGGCAGCCACTTGCCTTGCTGCTTGTAGGACCCCTTTCTTCCAGTCATTCTTGAAATCCAGGGCCTCAAAGCTCAGCAAATTATGGGCCAGCTGCCGGGGTCCCTGCATTTATAGGGTCTGGAACAAGTGGCAGTGAGAGGGCCCCTTTCCTGGCTGGAGGCTACTGAGGTCCTTAGACCCTGGAAGTGGTGGGGTTTCTTTTCATTCTGAGATTCACCCTTGCTCTACTCTCTAGGTTCAAGGAGAAACATTCTTACTGCCATTTTTTTTTTCCTTAATCCTCAGGGATATTTTTAGTGTTCTTCTCTAACACAAAGTATGGTCAAATTCCTGCACTCATCTGGGATTTTCACTAAGATGTTTCACCATGGCTACGGTAAAGACAAAGAACAACTCAACGCTTCAGTCTTGCTCATGGTTTTCTTGGAACACAACATAGATTAGACTACTGGTCCTGCATCATGGAATAAGCTGGGATATGGGCTGTGGGTTGGGGTAGGATATGAATTTTGTGGACTGTAGTGACAACAGTTTCTTGGGCTTACAGCAGCAATGACACAGTTGAGAAAGAGTCATGTGCGTGAATACGCTCTGTTCTGCTGATCATCAGAGATGACTGCTCACAAAGCATCCTGAGGAACCATGGAAATATTTTGCTGTTTTTACTGCAGAGGCATAAGCTGCCAATCAGCAGTACAAACTGATGTCTCAGATTTTGTGATCTGGCTGAAATATGCTTGCTCTAGGACTAGCAATAGAAGAGCAAATACCAGTAGCTGCTTCCCTAGCCAGAGGTGCATCTTCCCCCAGCATAACTAAGGGCAGCCATGAGGTTGCTCTAAGGCAACAGCCAATGTTGATGCTAGTTTTCCAGGGGTGGATAGCCTGCAGTTTCTGAAGAATCAGTTCTCTTTTAGCTCGGATTCCCAAAATTTTGGTTAACCTATGTCAGTGTCACTACAGGAAATTGCATCTACAGTGCAGCTTAGTTTATGTGGGCTGGCACAAGCATGGGCAGCATCAAGGAGGGCTGCAGTTAAGAGCAACTGCACATGAAACGGTTGCTGGTGTCAGCTCACATTTTCATAGAAACCATCACCACAAACAACCTGAGCGTGAGCTCTGCATGGTCCTCTCAGAGGAAAATTCATTATGGTGGGGGTGGGGGTGGGGGTGGGTGGGAACTAAATTACTCTGGCACAAAATTCACGTAGCCTGGACCCATTCAATGTGCGCGCCTGGCTGCCAATGTCTGATTTGAGAAATGGGAGTCAGCCAGTCCCCTCCTTCTACAGCCAGGCCCTCCCCACAGGCATCTGCCAGCAGCATGGGGACAACCAGCAGCAATTAGCCACCACTCTGAGACCACTGATTACAAACCCCTCTTGGAGTCAGGACTGGGTACGTGATGCGAGGAGCAGAGGACCTCCAGGAGGGACCTCCACTGCGTTGTGCTTGCCAGGGAGGCTGGCACATCACAGGGGAGAACCAGGAGCCCTTCGACAGCTCTTCTCGTCAGCGCAGCTCTGCAGGGCAACTGCGGGCGCGACCCTCTCCAGTGCGCTTCTGCACGGCTTGGATCAGCCCCAACTACACGACAAGCACATATGCTGCTGCTGGAAATTTTATGTGGGAAAAAACTAGCTTAGATTGTAGTTTATAGTTCTTTTCAGCAGGGCTGCATGAAGCTAATGACACAGAAAGCCATTTGGGTTAAATTGTGAAACTGAAAGATGCAGCACCTGCTTTTATGCTTCACATGTTACTAAAAATACTTCTTCCTTTCTAAAATGCAACACAAATTACAATACAAAAGAAAACTCCACAATGACATTGGTGACATTGTTAAGGGGGGTTTCATCAGTGTCCCTGTGCACAGAAAGATGAAAAAAATATAGCAGAAACAGAAAACATCATTATGCCATTGCTTAAACCTTTGGTGCATGCATATCTGAGGTAATTCATCGCACTCCTGGTCTCTTGATGTAAAGAAGGGTGTAGTGATAGGTTTTAGACAAGAGATGCAAGAATGATCCAAAGTACAGAAGAGCTTCAGTATGAGGAGAAACTAAATAGCATCTATTTATCCTGACAAAGAGACTCCTGAGAGGAGAAACATGGCGAAAATTTGTGGAGGAGGCAAATCAAGACACCAAGTACTTCAACAGACAGATGGGAGAGAGGAGTCTAGAAACAAATAAAAGCGCCCAGTTTAACCGAAATCTAACATTTCAGGGGAAAGTGTGGCAACCAGATAAGGTCAATGGTTCAAACCAGGGATGCCGACCCCCCCTGGGAACTGCGGCCCTGGGGCTGCCAGGGACCATGCGGTGCCAAGCCCACCCAGCCCGGCTGCAGGCGGCAATCCCACCTGTGCCAGGGCAAAGGCTGTGCTCGGCCGCGTCCTTGCCCCCAGCCCATGTCACCTCAGGCAATGGGTAAGGGTGGGCGCGTGGCTGCCTGCCTCACCGGGCACAGGGGACCCAGAAGCAGCTGTTCTAAGGAGCCTTCTTGTCATGTGCAGCTCACATGGATTCAAACACCACATTTATTCTTACACATTTTCCCCCTCCACTCTTCAAAATCAAAGAAAAAGCCCTGACTCAAGCAAATTTTTTACCAGTGAAAACGGAGCATTGCCAGAAAGTATGAACCCCTGTAGAGATTTTACTTTTGCTATTGATTTTATGCGCGAGATGCTTAGCTACTCTGGTAATATCTGACAGTATAAGAAGCCAGAGAAAGAACAGAAAGGTTAATACAGTAACAATGTCAGCAGGATAACTGGTGAAACTTTTGGAAATCATGGTTTTAAATCTGACTGAAATACCTCATTGTTTATCAAGCTGAGGAGTGCTTTGACAAAAAAATCCTCCTCCCATTGAGGAGTTTTCATTTTATTATTTTTATTTTTGCGAGAAGGACATGCAAGGTAAAACAGGGTATATTAGCGAGCTATAAATGCTTCAGAAAAGGAAAAATGTAAATGGCAGAAATCTAAGTGGTGAACAGAGGCATTCATAGTGAAGGTACATTCATGTCCTACCTTGCTAACAGCTTGCTATGTAACTTACATTGCCCTGGTACTATGGCAGTTTCTCGAGTGTTAAAAACTCTCATTCAAAACACTGTTTCTGAATAAAGAGGTCTCCGAATAACAGCACTGCTCCTCTGGGACAGTGCAGACCAGAAGGCATGGGGACCGGGGACAATGCATCCTCAGCTCCTCTGGAGCCTCAGCAGACACGCAGCCAGACCTGCCCTTTCCACAAAAAGCTGCTCCACTAAGCAAGGCTGCTCTCTGAAGACGTCCACCCACCCAAAACAAAACCTAGAGCCAAATGTTTTCTAGAAGAATGTTCTTTTCAAGGGTAAATAGTTTTTAAAAATAAACAGATGTTTAGCTGAAAGGCTGGCTGTAGTTTGGGTGCTCCCTGGGTTTGGTTGCCCTCCTGGGGGTAACATTTTGGATCTTCTCGGACTGAGGACGGACTTGAATTCCTGTCAGTGACTTCCTGGGCAAGTGCTCTCACACCAAAGGTCTGCAATATAAAGCATAAGCAAATGCATTTTAAAAGTGCAGGTCTGGACAGCTGAGCTCTGGAGGAGGGGCTGAACTTGGAGCATGATCCAACCATTCATGGCTCCAGCTGGTTAATGCCAGGACCTCAAGAGGGGCAAGGTTTTAGGGCTTGCCCTTCTGGGCAGCCTGTTCCTCCCCATGCATGGTCCAGAGAGCCTGAGCCTCACACTGGGCTTCACACCAGTAGCCTGGCCCTGAATAACACGGGGGTGCAGTGTCTGACCTGCGCTGGACTGCCTCTGTAATGAATCTGTCCCCACATGTGCCTGGTTTTGGGCATTTGAATTGTGTGTCAGAAATACTTATTCATTAAAACAAATAGTACTTTCCACACAGTTACTTGAGGATTGTATGCCAAAAGACTAAAATATCTTTCATTTCAGTTCATTTAGTCCAGCAAGTGTCCCCACTGTAACTGTAACCCACTCTGCTGTCAGGGAATGTACTAGAGCTACCGCAGAGTTAAAGAATCAAAAAATATACATTTGAAGTGACAGCACGAAAAAAGTGAATGGGGGTGAAATATAATTAGCTGAGGCAAGGACAAGTAGGTAAGTCTCCACAGTCATAATTTATATGGGATATTGTTATAGTTATTACCATGCAATTTAACAGGAATACACCAGAGCAATTTTCATATCTTAAAACATGCAGAAGCACTCACATCTATATGAGAAAAGTCTCAGAACTCAAATCATCCAAAATAATCATAAAGTTATTACCATAAACAGCACAATTAACACAGGGATCACAAGGGATGAGTCTCCATTTCTGATAATCTTAAGAGAAAATGAAAGCATTATTAAAACTTTAGTGTAGAAATGGTAGCTACATTTGCATCTCTCTGCACATCACCAGCAGTCTGTAGCCTCTGTCAGTCCCTCCTCTCCTGTTTATTTGCCAGCCCCAGAACCAACAGAACGTGGAGATTTGAGATCTCCTGAACCATCAGAGGACACAGGTGGTGCTGAAAAATATTTGGACTGACCTTGCCAGTTTCAATTGATGTTTTTTGCTTTTTTTTTTAATAACTAAAGAGGAACAGTCTTCAATTACTGAAGAGGAGTAGGAGGAGGTGGAGGAGGTATGGACACTATGGGTACAAACTTCTGGGGATTTAAAGTTGCAAAAAGAAAAATGATGCTTTTTGAAGGTCTGTGCTGTCACCCATAATTTACAGGCTTCTTTCTAATGTTGCTGTCAATACAGTATTGCTCTCATCAGCTGCATAAATTATTTCTACCAGTAACATGAAACACAGTGCTACCATTTCAACAAAAGGAGACATTCATCATTTTAATTCCCACTTAAATTGCTGAAGATTATCCACTGTCCATTAGATTTCAACAATATCCAAACGTAAGCTGTTCTAATCATATGCTAAAACACAATAACCACCAACTCTCAGAACCATCTGAAAAAATCTGTCACTCCCACACTGATCAAGTTTCTCTCTCAGAAGCTTTTTTCCTCTTCTATCCCTGTACATATGTGTGCCCAGTGTGCTTTCAACTTAATATGCAGCCAACCCTTGACTCCTTGTAGTTGCCTACTAAAGGTGAATAGCTTGTGTATATACATGTTTAGACATGGTTTAGAAAGAGATGCTCTTGTCTTGGGGCATGAGGGTAGGCTGGAAGAGCTCCTGAGTTTTACTGTTGCCTTTAAAAATCTGTTCCTCAAGCTTAAAAATGTTGTCCCAGATTTGGAAAGGGAGCACTTATTTAAGAAGGAGGGATGAAGTGCCACAGCTGTCAGTGCCATTTCTGGTATTTCTAAATCACAAAATCATTCTCCGTCCGTCGGCTGTGTACTCAAACAACAACCAAATGAAAATCCAGATAATGAAATCTAGTGGTTTTATCTTTTTCGTTTTGAGCTTAGAGGTGAGTTGGGACCTTCTCTGAGTTGCCCCAGTGAGCCCCGTTACACTGTGTCTGCCTTCCCAGCAAACGACTCTCTGTAGTTAGAGAGCCCTATAAAACTCTTACAAATTAACGCTTATGCATGTTTGTTTAGATCTGTATTTTAGATGCATCAGATAAAGAAAGCCCATTATGTTATTCCAGGGGAATTTTTTTTGCTCCATTTTTTCTAATACTGTGCCAGTCCATGTCTGTAAAAATCTTCTTCCCTCTGTTTGCTGAATCATGCCTGGAATCCACATTAGAAGTCAAGTGTAAAAAAAAAGGAGGGGAAGCTGTGCTACAGGCAGCTGTTGTTGTCAATGCCCTTTCCTTCCCCGAAATAAAAGTCACACAAAAACCTAAAATCTTGCTAGGCCTCTACTCCTTGCTGTCAACATTACCTCCCTTCAGATCTGTAAAAGGGCACATCTTTTCCTAGCAACAGCATTAACCCATTCACAGAAGTTTTGAAAATAGGCTTTCTGTCTTTCCCACAGCTGACAACACCTTGTACTGTTCCTGCATGCCGGTGGTTTAGCATGTTATGGTGTCTCTTTAGCATTAGGAACTATTTCACAGTAACTTCAAAAAGGGAAGAGAAACAGTAAAGCTTGACACTTCTGGGAGTATTTGTTCTGCTCTAATCAAGGCACTGAATAACAGAGCAAGGGAAGAGCTATTGATAGCACTTCAGAGGCAAATGTCACAAATACAAAACTACAGCAGAAAGTTTTATAATCCAGTATCAATTTGAACATGTGGGAATTCTATAATACAATCTCAAGTCAATAATTAGGTTGCTAATCGACAAGACACTTCCTCTTGTCTCAACAAGAGTCATGATCATGCCACTTAATCGTTGTGCAGTGCTCCTCAACAGGTAAGCATAAGCACATAAGAAAGACCTAGAGTTAATTTCATATATAAAAAAATACATACAGAGCTAGATATATTTTGTAGCAGCACCTAAAATGTTGTATGTACGTATCTATTTTTCTAGCTTCTGGACCAAATTGAACTTTATTCCTTTTTCACAGACCACCAACTCAATAATCCTACTTCCCGTCATCAGTGTGAGGCACCAACACATTTGTCTGCACCTCCCAACAGACTCTCAGCTAGGGAGCTGAAGCCAATGTTTGGAGGCACCATTTCCCTCTCTTATTAGCAATGCACAAAGCATATTTTCAGATAATTGGGTTTCAGAAGCCACGTGCTCCTATCTCTAGTTGAACAGAACTAACTTCATCACACTTGATGATGAAGAACTATGGCCACATATTGCCTGCCAAAGGCCTGACCAGGCGCTCCAGATCTGAACTTTGTGGTGGGTCCCTCACTACAAAGACAACACATAACACTGTTATGCTACACTGGAAAAAAAGAAAGGAATTCTGATTATAAAAGTCAAACAATGCTATCTTTTTTTGTATACATGCAAAAATGTGGTATCTGTGTATTCATATGGCAGGCAATTCCAAAATGGAGTGAACATCATTCAAAACACGGAACTCTAGACCAGCTGCTAATCTGAGTGTTTTGTAATAACGCTACTAGTATTTAGTGAGCTACTAACACACCTGGAATCCATTGACATTTCTTTTTCAAGACAAAGGTGAAACCTAAAGATGCATGTTTGGTGATATGTCATTACTGAAATAAAATGAGGAATAGAAACTCTGTGTGATTTTTGCAATATTCCTACCAATTCAGAGTTGGGCACTTTATCAGAACTGTTCACTGGAGTTCTTCATTCAGGAACTATAAAAGAAAGTCTCCAGACAGCTGACCGCAGTGAGTCTCCAGTAGTGTTCTTTCATTTTTCCAAAAGGAATCACGAGGTGGAATCTTGTATTCTGCTCCTCAACCCATGGATCTCCTTGCCAGCAGATGACGTGGATTTGGAAAGGGGAGACTGGATAAGCATTTGAAAGAGATCTACTGAGGTCACTTAAACAGATAAATTGCATTAGACTCAAGGCAAGCTCTTGAATCAAAACCAGCTTGAGACTAGGAGAGTAATATCATATGGAAATACCTTAGATAGATACCTTGTTCTTACGCTAGCCTAGGCACTTGCTATGGCCACTGCTGGAGACAGGATGCTGAGATGTGCCTTCCTCTGAGCCCGTATGGTTATTCTTATGTTCCAGTGAAGTCACAATAAAAGTCCTGTTGGCAGGAAAGCCATGTTGGCTTCATGTTGGCTGCATGTTGGCATGAAGCATGTGCTTAGCTGCCCATCCATTTTTTTTTATATTTTCTAGTCTTCAGTGCTTCAGTTACCTCTCAAATCTATACCTACAAAGTAATTCATTCCTAGCGATACGTAAACTGTTATTCTGCTGCATTTTAGATGGATTACATCTCAGGTCCTTCAGACAACATCAAGGTGAGATGACTTCCCTTATACTTCTGTGATACACCTGAGAAAGTGGTGACACATCCAGAGCAATTTCTCTGCCTTGCAGGTCTTTCCACATACACATCATCATACTTTATTTTTTTTATTACTTATTGTAATTTTGTATGTTGCCTTTACTATTGACTACGGTGAACTTATATAAGGTGATTAATGCTCTCTGACTATGTAATGACTTCATTTGACTTGTGAAAAAATAATTAGTGAAGAAAGAAACCACCCTTAGAAAAAAACATGAGACCAGAAGGAAAGGTATGTCCTGGGCGTGGGAATAGTTACAGATTAGGTTTGGGGAAACAATCATGGTGATTTTGCTCTCCTCCTCTGCTGGCTCAGTGATGACCTCAGTGACCAGTGTTTCTCCTTAATCATCAGAAAAGTTTAGGAGAGAAATTCATTAGGGAACTTTGCCTTTCTTGGCCAATAGTTTCATCTGAGTTAAGCTTCTCCAAAACTTTCGACCAGACAGGGAATTTCTTCCCCATAGCTTTAGTACTTATCAGAGGGTTTGGTTCATTTTCAGTGGACAAATCATCAGGCTGGCATCTCCACACCCAGGTGGGAGTGAATACAGCCCAACCTCTGCCAAAATAATAACAATAATAGAGATGTGTTGACTAGTACCTGTGCTCAGCCACTTCCTCCACTAACGAAGCATGAAATGAAGGGGAAAGTTTCAGAAAACAAAAGCAACCCAATGTCACCTATTAGCATTTGCTACTGTCACCTTGCAGCAGGGGCTTCGTAGTTCAGTGGTATAGATTCAGGACTATACACCTTGCAACAGACCTCAAAGTCCTTTTGTCCTTTTCCACAGGATTTGGAACAGCAGTAGTAAGTGAGCAGGACTGTGAGGCTGTGCAAGTCTCACTGTCCAAAAAGCCACATAGGGACCTGAGCTTAAACATAAGGAGTTACTTGACTCAACATAATGGGTGAATCTGAAATAACATTGACATTTCAGAGAAGTTCTAACTTTACTCGCTTGAAAATTTTCCTCCTAAAAATATTTCCAATACATGCCCAAGGGCACTAGAAACCTCAAAAAGGCACCTGTTCCTGCAGGTTTTCCCACTGTCTTTCAAGGTCAAAAGCTTATGTCTTGATTTAGGTAGTACATTTTACTACGGCAGGGGAGATCTTGGTTGGTGCCAATCATCAAAACTGCAATTGGTTTATCTAACATTGAATAATTTATCACATCTGGCAAGAATTAATAGACCATCTTCCTGCGTCAATACAACAAACAATTCCACCTAACTTCTTGATAGAAATCCTCTAAAAACTCAGTATTAACATAGGTCTATCTACTTTCCTGTCCCAAGATGCTTCTTCCTCTCTAGTTAAAAAACCCTGATTTTTCTAGGACACAGCTTTACATTTAATATGGTCTTAATATCCAGTGACAAGGATAGGGTGCAATACGAGTAATTTCCTCCAGCTCCAATATGATCTCCAGCTTTCAGCTGGAGCCATTTTAGAGCTGGAACCAGTACTATACAGTTCTGAAAAGCGTCAAGCCAAGTTTTGACATGTCATATATTTATGTCTAACCTGGAAACTTGTGTAGCAACCGAAACAGGATTAAAAGAAAAAGACCCAGTCAGTATGGTGTGGCTACATATATAAAGGTTCTCATTCACTCTTCCATTTCACTATTGAATCTTAATTTCACTGCAACATCATTTTACTTCAATTAAAAGAAAAATTCCCCCCCCCATCCATAAAAAAAACTGAAGAAGAGTTAGGAGCTATACTTTGGATCTAATTCCACTGTCCAGCAAAGCCAGGGTGTGCAGAAGATTGCTTTCTTTCAGTCTTCGAAGCACTTTTTAGTTCACAATCCAAATGACCTATACTGGCTCATTTATATAGAATTCATGAGTATTCTAAGTCTTGGGGAAAAAAGTCTCAGGGTTTTCCAGTCTGAGATTTTTCTGTTTACCTTCCCAAACATTCTGTAGCTTTTCCCAACATTAAAATCCATCCACATATATTCATGACATGAAGAAAAACGTGGGATTTCAGAGGCTTCTCAGCATTTGCTGGTGGAGAGAACCATTTGGGATGCAAATCTAGTATTGATTAACCATTATCTTTATACACTATTTATATTTCAAATGTCTACTTAATTAGGTAGCTAGGTGTGGTAGAGATCACAGGATTATCTATTTATTTATGAAGAAAGCACAGTCTCAAAACCTTATTTACTGCTGAAAAATGAATGGGACTGAGTAACCAGTGCCAGGGATGAGTAATCAGTGCCAGGTTAGATATGCTTCACTGGCTTGTGAGGGACGGGAAGCTCACCCACATAGCAGCTCCTCGGCCCAGACTTACCCTCTGCCTGGCTCAGTGTCTGGTCACTGCGGCTTCCCACTGCGCTGCTTTCTGCCACCTCAGATGGCCATGTCAGTCAAGTGGATAACAACTATTTCTGGCTTTTTGAGGTAGATCTCTCTTTGCTCATCTTATAAAGGTGCTTCAGTTGCACCTGTAACACAAGCCATAATTCAGACTGGCAAAGGTTATTCAGTTCCACCTGGCAGAGCAATGAGTTTTCATGATGATGATTTAGGCAGATTTCCTAACTACATGTTTCTTCTCGATGGGGAATTGTTGGCCAAGAGCTCATGAGTGAGCAGTGCACTCTTTCCAGGAGAAAAGGTGGTCCAAGTAGTTGCCCAAGTAGAAATTCAGATTTTAGATGGGTGTTTGAATAAGGGCTGGCGATGCAGACACAATTAGTGGACTTTGCACCTGCCAGACCTGCAGCAGATATTAACGTTGCTTAGAAAACAGGGTCACGAACAGAGATGTCAGACTCTGAGACTCCTAAGGAAATTGCGCCGTCAGCAAAAGGCCAGGCAGACCCCCGAGACGGGATAACGCACCAGGAGGTTCCTTTTGCCGGGAATGCAGAGTTTTCCCCGTGGGGAGTGGGGGTTGGCAGCTGCACACCTGCCTCCTCCACAGCTTCCCAAGTGCCTCCCCAGATGGGAGCGTTTGCTGGAGATGGCCCACGCTGCTCCGAGCAGTTTCCTGAGCCCTGTGGCTGCTGTCAGGGGAAGGAACAGTATGTGAGACATGGCACCATTTAATTTTGCTGAAAGGAAGCAGATAAAACAACGGGTAAAACAATGTTCTCAGCCCACATGTGTGGCTCAATACTGGTGCTTAAAAGCATTGTTTGAATACAGCAGACCAGCAATAAGCACACAGGCGTTTTTAAATGCTTCTAAATCGCACTGCAGCCAATTCCCTGCATTTCCTCCCAGTTTTCACAGTCTCCATCACTGTGACACATAAGTAATCAACGTAGTATTTTGCTCCACATACCTTCTTGTTCTTGAAGCATTTGGGCTGGTTTGCACTTCGAGTGTTCTCCTTTCTCTTGGACACTGGAGGTCTCACATTAAAAATTAAAAGAGCTTTACTGAAACTTCAACCGTGAAAGGCTACAAGACAGGACAGAAGGCCTGGAGCCACAAGTTTTGCCATGCCTGGTTGCTGGAGACCCGGCCCCAGTAAATGCCCTCACAAGCTGGTAGCCTCCGTTCGCAGTGCTCGGTGAGAGTGAGGAACCTCAGAACGGGACCCGGCCCCCCAAGACCCCTGCACTGCCCTGCAGCCAGGGTGCTGCACAGCCTGCACTTGGAGGTAGCCCCTGGGCAGTGAATAGGATGTCCTCTCCTGCCTGTCTCTCTCACCCACCAGCTGCCCCGGCTGGGCTGCAGGCAGGCAGTGCTTGTCGGGGATCCAGTGCCAGGAAGTTTCTCCTGCGAAAAAGAACCTTCAGCCTTTTGTTTTTCTTCTGTGAAGAGGTCAGGAAGCGCTCTTACTTTAAAACACGGTAAGAGGAGACGATGGAGCTGTGATAGTTATTCAGTCACAAATGAATTAGAGCACTCAGTAGAACATTGAGGACTTTGGATCGCCTTGGCAGCCCAAGGACAGTTGGCCTTTGAAGTTAAATCCCGAATAAAACCCCACCCAAAACCAGATAAATCATCCAAGGAGCAAGAAGACCAATGCCCATGTTTCCTCCAGGACTCCAGAGAACACCCCAGGTGGTCAGTGCCACTAGTGCTTTCTTCTCCTCTTTGGCCCAATAAAAATTTGAGTCATGTTCTGGAAAGTGGAAAGTTCAAATCCATCATAAACATCACCTGATCTGCAGTATGGAAATGAGGTAGAATAATTGCTAAAATATGAAATTAAAAGTTAACTCTTTCCTCCTGCTTCCACAGCCTCTTCTCCCACCTTGTTTCCTAGAAATGTTTATCTGGATTCTCAGGTGGAAAGTCACTGCAGCCAGCCACACTGGGAGTTCACCTGGAGTGCTCATTGAAATGCCGCAACTGCCCAAACTTCAGCAAGCTTCTTGCAGCATAATAAAAACCTCAACATTTGCTGCATCAGTGAGAGAGAGAACTAATCTGCTGTACATTTAAAAAAACCGACTGCTCTACTGTGGGCCTAAGGTGAGCACAGAGAAAGCCTGGAAGTTTGTCCCTCAGTGAGAGAGTGAACGAGTGGTTTATCGACAGGGCCTCTTAATACAGTTACAAAATTAAGTGAAGGTCAATAAAAGAGGGGTATTCTGTCACCTAGTCACTTCTCCTTTTGTGAAGCCACACATAACACAAAGTTAATTAAAGCTTCTGCTCTGAGGAAAAGGAATGTTCCATTTGGTAAATTTAGAAACAGCTGGTTAGTTTTATCCATTACTTTTGTGCTAACATCAGTTGAGCTCATTCAGCTCTCTCTTTTTATGAAGCTGTCCTTCCTATGCTACCTGATAGCTACTAATTGCTGCAACTACATTTCTGAATTGCAAATTTTCTGCACTGATAAAAACTTTGATTGCCTGTCAGCTACACATAAGGAAAAGATCACCAGTGCTAAATGAGGTGTTCCACGCTTGGATAATAATGCCTAATGAATTATTCAAAAAAGAATGCTTGAATGAAGCAAACAATTTGAAGGGTTACTAGCAGCCGTAACAGTTCAACAGCCAAAAGAACAAAAGTATCATCCTGAAAATTACACTAATGATTAAAAAATGCGTATTAATTCTACATTTGGAGAAAAAAGAAATGCCAATCTGATTTTAAAGGTTAATCATTATTTTTTCACTAATGCTCTAATCTCTGGGAAAAACACCCTTTACCAATATTTTGGGACATATAATATTATGACATAACATATTTATATAATTTTCCAGGCATTAACCCTCTCTGCAAATTTTGAATTTCACTGTGAAAGAATCAAAAGCCCTGTTTGAAAGCTATTACTGTCCATGGGATTCTTTTTATTGCTTTAAATGAACCTCGGGTCAGGCCAAGTTACCAGCACAGCAGCATCGTACTCGTTGCGTTGTGGTTAAGCACCACTCACGCTGCAAAGGTCTGTCAAGAGATGGACTGTCGAGCCAGACCCTGGCCTCAGCCACACCAAAACACGGTCAGAGTCTCTGAATTACTCCAGATTGACTTCAGTGCGATGAAGCCAGAATCTGGCTCTTGCTGTTCACTTTATGAAAAGACTTGCTAAATGAGAAAACAGGAGATCGAAACAAGACCCATGCATTCAAATTATAATAAAAATAATGGCTATATTCACAGAACTGCTGTAATTAGTAAGTCTTTCCAGCCCAGATTTGATAGTACCTTTTAAAAAAAGTGAACGGCTAATGGAGGAAGAAATATTTTCTCTAAATGCTGCTGGCTAAAGGGAGAAGGATAAAAGAAAAAGAAATCCTTATGAAACCATAAGAATTCCATGGATGTCCAATGCTGACACATTTTCAGCTTTCATAAAAAATATATTTCCAAGATCAAAAGTGATAATTTGTTATGACAGACTCACTCTGGTTGCCAAAAACCAAGAAAAATCTGAGAACTACATCTTAACAAACATCTCCTGTAAAATATTATCATTACATAGACATGAAAAATAACAGCACAATGGCAGTGACACGTTTATCTGCTTTGCTGTTAAAAACACTCCCAATTGTTCCAATTGGAACTGAGCTAATGGAGATGCACCATGATATGCAAAGAGGTCTGACAATGATAGTGTAATGTTGACTATGCTAAGGAAGGATTTTTAAAACAGCACTTATTAAAATGAAACCCAGTCAACCACTCAGCTACCTCTGTTGCAATTTTACAGCTATAAAGCCCTTGGTATTAGACGCCAATTAGTGATTTTATTATAAAGATGTTCAATGTCAAGATAACACTTCTTCTCATTTCTGGCAGTGACACTGAATGGTGGATAGAAGAAACGACTTCAGGAAAGCTTAGCTGACCATCTGCTTAGGCCTGCTCACTCACTGATGATTAATCCGTTCCCTCGAGGACAATGTCTCCATGTGTTTCTCTTGCTGTCTTTTTAATGTCACAAAAAGAGGTTGATAAACACATTCAAGTCACAATTAAAAAACATTTTAACTGACCAGTTGCCACTGATGATATTATTAGACAGTTTTAGTCACTGTTGTAACAATGCGTTTAGTGGTGTTGATGTGAAGTGGAGATGAAGTTTCTTTAAGGTGCCTCCTACCTATTTTTATGTTTAAGTGACATTTAAATGTTTACCTTGATGCGTGCGAACAAGCAGTTTGCAAGAGGAATGGGGAGGGAGTAATTTTTTACCCTACAGAAGCAAACTCACTGGAAACAATATTCGCAGGACTGTGCGGCGGCTGCTGTGTTCCCTTGCGTGGGGTGGGGTAGGAGGAGGAAGAGGAGAAGCAAAAGACCCAACAGAGATTTTAGGCAGATCGCAGTGATTACTTCTAGACCCATATATGCTTCTGCCAAATGCACAAGTGATTGATTTCACCATTTCCTCAACAGGTTAGAGCACGGTGGTGGGCTCACAGACCTTGGGAACACACGGGAGTCACATGTGTGCTGGGACATCTCGCGGATGACATGGAAGCTGTTGCAATAACAAATAGAGCAATGCGGGGTCCTGCCTGCCCCCTTTTCTGTCATGGGTAACGGTATGAATTTCGGTCTGTGTGGGAGGCAGGTTCACGCTCAGAGTACCTTACAGAGCTGCCCTGACGGAAGAGGTGATCAGCAAGGGACTAACTGCTGACAAATAACAGGACTGGCTTTCATGAGGACTGGCAGTCACAGAGCTCAGCACCTCTTGCCACAAGATTACGTTTTATCTATATTCTCAAATACAGATTTAGGGGGCGAATTTACAGTGCTCAGGGCCTGACTTTTCATGTCTACCCCAGCCTTTTCTTGCATAGTGTACTTCTATTCCTCCAACTGATCTGCATGTGCAAACAGCAGAACCACATTTCTTGGCAGTCCCAGAATGGAGGCACTATAATTCCCAGGTAGCTGGGATGGCCTGTTTATCACCTACATGATTTAAAACAAATTTGGCCAGCAGAACAGTTGATGATCTTCTTGCAATTGATTGCAAATATTGTCCCACACGTATGAAATTAGTGGTTGTCAAACTCCATATCCACACGATTATATTTACTTTTATGAAGTCTTACACGTAGACTATATCAACCCCCATCAAACAAAACACAATGAGCACTTGACAAATCAGAAATCAAATAGCCATAAAGGAAGCATAAGACCTAGCCATGTGAATCTACTTTATTCTTGTGAAGGCATCATGGGGGGCATTGACTTCACAATTCTAGTGATAAATTTGAGTGTCTCTGCACAGATCGCCTCTCAGAGTTCCCTCTACCTTTTCCAGACCTACATCTACATCATTGCCTCCCACTAGATTAAGGGACTTTAACTGTCCTGTGACTTGGTGGCATTTCTACATCTCTGAAGGTTTCCATACTAACAAACACACTGCCTTTCAGTATCAAAGCCAGTCAGTGCTTTCCGGAAGGAGTTTGACCCGGAGAACTGCTACTGCCCCTTCTGTGCCTATATGGGGTGGAGAGAGTCACTCCTTGGAACAATCACCGCCTCCCTTTGCAAGTGGGAATCTCTCAGGAGGAATTTTCTTCATGAACTGAGGCCATGATATGGCCCTGAGTGGTCCTATCTCTTCTTTTGTTGTAACTCCGTAGCTTGACATGCACACAGAACGCAGGGCAAAGTTAGGGCAGTACACTAGAATTACCTGACAAAGTTATTAGATATGCCAACAACCATCTTCAACATCAAAAGGTAAAAAAAAGGCTCTCCTGTTGAAACAGAAACATTTACTACTATTTTAGCTTGAATTTGCCCCAGAATACTCCTAACAGAAAAGGTATTATTTTCAGTCCGAAAGATGTTAGAAATTAACATTAGATTTGATATAATAGGAAGCCAAGAAGTTATAACAGAGGACACAAGAAGGAGAGAAGAAGGAGAGAAGTATTAAGTGGTTACCTGTTCAAAGGCAGATCTGACTTCTGATTTCTTTGACAAGATATGGAGACGGATTTTCAAAAGCCCTGGGGTGACTTAGAAAACTAAGTCCCAGTGACTTTTAATCAATTAGACATTTTTGAAATTCATGCAGATAATGAGTAAACAAGTTTACAGTTCAGTCCAACCTGCACTGAAGTTGATGGTAATGTTCACTTTATGAAAGACAGGTCCAGTCCTTAACTAGATTTCCTGTAGGCACTGCAGAAAAAATAAAAAAAAAAGGAAAGAAAAAAAAGGGAAAGAGTGGTTTATATAAGGAAAGGGTAATGGCCTTGCAGTTTACCAGTTCAGAAGGAGCATGTCATGGTATGAGAGCAAAGATACAGATATGGAAAGAGCAGACAAGCAGGATGTCATAACTCACATCATTGGTGGATGGATCTAGGTAGCGTGAGATTAATTGCAACATCAGGAATGACAAGAAGGAAAGGCCAGACAGCCTGAAGACCATGAGAAAAGGTAAGAAACTGATGTGGCATGGAAGAGATTCAGTGGAAGAATATAACAGAGGAGGAGAGGTGATTACAGAGGTGGGCCTTTAAGATGATTTTGGCTGAAGTATTTTTTCCGTATGATGGCAGCAGGAATGGCTACTGAAAACTTATTTTCTTATTAACCAAAAAAATTGATAAGGAAAAGGACAGGATTTTAAATTCTGTATCAGTGAGAAAAAGATGGTGCTTATAAATGGTTTATTTGGAAATCATCAGGACATATATACCCATTTTCAGTGGAATCACATAGATCTTTCATAAGGCTCTCAAGGGATGGCTGCTGACATGGAAAACCATTTGCCCCAGTCAAACTTTTGGTTTTAATCTGAGATGAAGGATCTAAGTCATTTAAGGGTGTTTCTGTTTACCCCTCAAGCTTCCTGGAGGCAAGAGAGAAGCTTCTGTGATCAATAGTATTAAATGGCATGAAGAAGCATAGAGCAATATATACGATCATACTTTTTTTTTCAAAAGCAGAAATCTACTAGATAACAAAGACTTTCTACATCATAACCTTCAATCAGTCAAACAGACCAATCCAGTGTAGTGGTAGGGGATAAAAAGACTGACTTCTTATTTATTAGAATTCTTAGAAAATGCAAATTAAGCAGTAGGTGGTACCTTGAGCAAAATTTTGAGGGTGAATAACTGCAACAGATCTAGACAAGAACTGGCTAGCAACAATTTTTAAAATGCCATTTAAAGACTTCAGCCTGCAAAATTTCCCATGCTTACTACAGAACCACCGGTTTCTCCAATGGATTTGTGACAGCGTCCTCACAGACACGTGAGAGGTGAAATTCATTCATTCCCAACTTCTAGTTCATATATTGTCCAAGTTTTAAAAAATGTTATACCTCATCACTTAAAGATATTGTTTCCAGTGATAAACTACCTGCTCTCTATTTTAATTTCGTAACAACTGTCTTGGTTCAACTGCCAAAACCAGGACATCATCACATGTTCCATTCTCTTAAAAAAAATCCTTTATTCTAAGAATTTTGACAGAACACTAGACAAGACTCTTCCTCTTCATAAAAAAGGCTATCAATTTTTGCTGGATCAATGATAAATTCCAGTTAAAATTTTATGACTGAAAATTCCTGACTTAAAACTTTAGAAGCCAAATTATTCAAGAGTCTCAAAGAGACTGTTCAAAAATTGAGATGCCAAGAGTGTCCGGACACTCAAAAACATAGGCTTTTACTTTAAAACTGCCTGCTAAGTCCGTGAGAAGTCCACAAATCATAAGCCAAATTGCCCTGACAACTGCAAAAGCAGGAATGGATCTGGCCTATACTGTTGAACCAGAAACCCATTATTACAAAGGCATATGTTAAGAGTTGGATCAAATGCTGAGGTGTTTGCAACCGAATTCTACCAGAGGGAAATCCAGGGCAAAGTAGAAAGTACTGCAAACGTAAGCCTTTTCATTTCTCTTTCTGTGTGTATTTGGATTGTGAGATGTTTCCGAATCATAGGAAGATGGCTTTGTAAGTAGCAGGCATAATATGATCCTGAAAAAGAGGCAATTCCTTGCTTTCGTGAAGCAGAGCTCAGATGGCAAAAGAAATGAAGTAAAAATTTAAGAGAACAGTGACAGATTTTCATAAAGACATTTCAAAATGTTGACATTCAAAGGAAATTCAAGGAGATTAAATGGCTTTGAGTAGTCAAGAAACAAATCACATAGATCTGTCATCAGCATAACACTGGAAGCTGAAACCAAAACCATCCTGATGGCTGAAAAAACAAAAGGAGGAGCATACACCATAGAAATAAGTCTGCATCCACCAGCAGCAACTAGAATGATGAATTCTGATATGATGTTAATGTTAATGAGTCACATAGCTAAGTGTGTTATAACTGTAATCAAGGTGTCAGTCGAGCTCTATCAGTATCCCGTGGTCATCAGGTCCCGTGGTCATTCAGAGGGGCTGCTGTCTTGCGGTATATCTTGTTTTTCTGCTTCTACTCTGTCACTGTTGGCAGCTTCTGTCATCTACTTGGCCATTTCTTCTACAAATGTCTGTATTTTTCTCTGGTGGCTGTTTCTGCCTGCAAGCCCTTACTGCTGCTCTTCCTCTCATCACCAGTCTTCCCACCACATTGTCCTGAACACCAGCTTCTATTGTCAATTGTTAGCAGGAAGCTGCCTATCATACCTGGAAAATCAAGCTGGAAACCGAGAAGTAAAAATAGAAAAGTAGATTTCATTTTGACTACATCCAGTGAATTTAGAGGTACACGCCTGTAAAGAGATGAAAAATAAGTGTTGGGAATCGCAGCAGCCACACAGGAGGATAACGGGAAGTGTTGGTGCTAACACTGAAAGACCAAAACAAATCACACGGCCGCTGCCCTGGGCTATTAGATCTGGATTAAGTAATGAATTCATCAGATCTCCCAAGATTCGGGTGCGTGCTTCGAATCTTAGCCATAAGGTGTTAGAAAAACACTGAGCGTGCACATTATGAAAAGCCAGATATGTGACCAAAAGCACATCATGCATTTCGCTTGAGTCCCAGTACAATGTCCTATGAAGCAGATCTTTTCTTTTCTTTTTACCTTACTGCCACCAATATAAGGGTAAAATAGATACTGTTTTCAAGGCGGTCTTTCCAGCACATTTTAAAAGTTCAGTTACTGCACATCCACAGCACACATCCATACAGCTCCAAGACTGAGGGACTTCTCTTCATGCAGCCAGCTCACTACTTTGATTTTCTTCCTAATAAAATGATAAGGTACGGAGAGGAGATTTCAGAAAACCTGAGCACCTTAGGAGCTTCTCTTTGAACTGGAAAAACAAGTAACGAATGGGCAGGAGCAGTACATTGTAATACAGAAAAAAACAAATGCCAAAGCCAGTCCCATCTGTGTTCAGCTTTTCAAGTATTTCTCTGCCAGTGATCACTGTCTAGGATAGCTATCTTCTAGTAAAGGCTGTTTTGTCAAAATGCTCTAGAGAGACCCTATGTTAGTCATATCTATATCAAGAACAATGTGCATTATTTCACATTTCTCAGTAATAAATTTAATTTGCCATGTGTCAGCTCAATTACTGAGCTGATCTAAGGCATGATGAATATTTCTTGCCACTCATTTTGTGCTCAGTATGCATCATAATTTAGTATCATCAGCACATACAGTGAATTACAGCAGGTCTTTCTAGCCAAGTAATTTATTTAAAATCAAACTATGAATCCAGGTATTAATCACACATAACTCTTCCCTTTTGGGGGACAAAGACCCCTCAGCACAGAAAATTCATTTTCTTTCATGCATTTCTATGCCATGTCCTCCTCAGCCCCTGTTAGGTTCATCTTCAGAAACAGCCTGTCATGTAGATCCTTATCAGAGATTTTCTGAAAACCTAGATAAAATTTGTCATATGCACTGCAATTATCTACTTTATAACTCCTAAGCTCATTAAAGAGGTCAATTAGTCATTATCGCCTCTTTCAAACCCCTCTGGCAGCCTCAGGTTGGGCTTTGGCTCCTTAATGCAGGCGGTACTCAAACCGAGCGAGCGCTCCCAGGAGCCAAGCGCTTCTGCAGCCAGAGCTGAGTACCAGCACTTTTAGAGGGGAAAAAAAGGGAAAAGAACAGGAAGGTAGCTGCCCACTGTTCCACTCACATATTAAATATTGATGAAAAGACTGAGAAAATAGAGCTGGAAATGTAAGGAAATCACATCTGAGAGAAGAAAAAAAAATCACAGAGAGAACAGGAGGGAGGGGGGAGCGAATACTGCAGAGCACTTTTGTAAGCAGAAGCTGAAATTAGCAGGGGGGTTATCTATTTGTAAGCAGAACAAATACAATTAGATGGTCCCCCTGCTAATTTTGGCTTCTGGTTGCACAAGTGCACTGCAGGGCACACACCTTCTTTACCATCTCCTCCTGTTCTGTGCTTTCCAGGTGATCTCTGTGAAACGGCAAAGGAGGAGCGCCTCCATTTTGAGCACCGGCTGTAAGCGTCTGGCTAGGATGATTCCTGGCAGTTTTTTATGAAAATAAGCACATGCAGATTTGGGGTTACTCCTAACAAAACCTTCCTCACAGCACTGCTCCAGGGTGGTGCATTGCTGGATGAACCAACACAGACAAGCATTCAAGAAGGCTCATGGCTGCCTCCTCCTTCCTCTGTTGGCCCATCTCAGTTTCCCTGTGGGTCCTAGGCAGGATCACCCAGAGTCATAGGAAGATGGAGAATCCCAGCTCAGTGGGGTGGACAGGGAGAGAAGCATGCCCCAACCCCAGCTGAAACTCCATCTAGGACCCCTCTGCAGAGCCCTTCTTACCTCTTGACCATGAACCATTCCCAGCTCATCTCCTTGACATTTTCTCTGCCATTGTTGTGAAGCAAATTGGAGGAGAGAAATGAAATGGAATAAGAGAATGAAAGAAGGTTATTCCTGCCTCGATCTCATTATCTCTGCTGAAAAAAATGCGCAATCATGGCAGTGAGAAACAAAATCTCTGAGGACCGCTCACTCCAGGCAGAGAAAGCAGCAACGGAGAGAAAGGAAGCATTAATATGTGCTTTTCAGCCAACTGCATTCCAATTTACTACTGGACTCTATCTCGCTTTTATTAATTTAGGAGTGTTTCTAGTTTACTCCGTAATCTGTGCCTCACATTTTACTGAATTAGATTTCTATTTTCATTTTCTATTCTTTTTTCTTAGTTTTGTTTGTCAGTGTTACACAATCACATTTCCTTCTATTTGCAAGTTTGCTTTATCTATATTTCACAGTTGCAATCTGGGCTGTCCACTATCTTATTACTGTGTGATAAGTGGTATCTGCTATAACGGCATATGAACTCATTTTTCTCCCTTCCTTTCATATCCCTTCAAAGCTGGCTCATCTGAAATAACAAACTGTTGTCTTGTGGCTGGCAGTTATTACTTTGAGCTTATTAGTTTTGATCTCTAAGGTAATTTAATGTGTAACCTTTTTATAGTTACTTATAGTTTAGGACTCTATTTAAAGCCAAATTTCGTTTTACCTTCTTAGCTATTAATTGCAACCTAGTTGGGCTGTGCATGTGTTGGAATGAAGCAATTCTTGAATCAAAAAGTCTCTGCATCACTTCCCAACACCAAATTTTAAGGGTGCCCAATTAATGAGGACAACTTCTGTGTTGAGGTAAGTAACACATGCTGTACTATTTGTGATGGTGTCTTTTGTGTTTACTAGAATTCAGGTTAACAACATAACAGAAAGGTGTTTTGTTTCTTTTTTTAATAGAATAAGCCAGTCTTGCACTATGGAAAGCGAACAGATTTATTAATATCTTAATATTTGTGACATATTGAGTTATTTTTTTTTCTGTACACACTTCTGTTATTTATGTCCCTGATCCTCATGTTTCACCCGTGCAATTGGAAATTCATATCCATGCTGAATCCTACAAAAGGCCACAGGGGCCTTCTCAGAGGCAGGGACATGCCCATTTGCAGCCAGTCAAACACACAAACAGCTGAGTTAGGCTGAATGATAAACACTCGGATTGCTTTGTCTGGCATTGCTTCCCAAACTAGACATGCTAATTATTAACCTTGCCTTAAAATGACCTAACATGCATTGCATATCCTTACTTGTGCTAAAACCCTTGATGACCTAGACTTCAGAAAGCTGATGTAGCTGAAATTTATTAAGAACTTGAAGGAATCTGTAGTAATGCAATGAAAGAAAAGCTTCATCCTGAAGGAAGAGTGGATGCTAAGATATCAGTAGTGAAGTACAGAAAGCTATTTGCATGGTATCACCAGTAAGACATAAACATAAGAACAAGCAGTTAAGTAAGTTATAATGAACATCTTGTCAATAATAGAAGAGCCATTCAGGGTTTTGTCTTATGACTGAGAAGACAGCACAGCAGCAGGGAAATTAAGTAGACTCTGAATCTGACCCTTCACATTAAATAGACAATGTTTTACTCCCCTTCATTTATTTATTTAAAAGTTTCCCTGTTTTGTGAAGACACAGTATCTTTTTTGGGGTGGATGTGGGTGTGTGTGAACATGCTCCTCTGCTCATGAATATAATCATACAAATCCGTGCATTGTTGAGAAATAACTGTATGTGTACACTGCTGTCAAAAGGGTTTTCTAATGGTGATCGCTGAGTCCAGTGTGAAAACAATATCATTTCAAATTTTGCTAGCATTCCCGAATCCTGAGCCACCTCCTCTATAGGAAGGAGTAACGCTCTGGTTAATGTGAAACAAGACCACCACAGATAAGAGCACCTCAAAATATTTCAATACTCAGACCTTTAGACTTTCAGCAATGGTCAGACCTGCATCTCCAGAATACTAAACCCACTAAATATTCTGTAGCAAAATCATAAATCTGGGAACGAAAATCCTGTTGTACTAACGAAAAGCCATCTTACATGCCGTGCAGCCCTTGCCAGGACCATAGACATTAAAGCAAAGTGCTATGTAGATCAAATGTGAGCTCACCTGCCAGGCAGCATATGTTTTGCTATCGTCAAACCCAAGGGCTCTGTAAAGAATTGAGACAGATGCTTATCTCACCTTCTGCACCTTTTGGAGAGATCATGTCACAGCATCCACATCATTGGAATGCTTTATTGTGAAACACAGCACCCTTTTTAACACTGGTTTGCCAGTAATCTGAGACTTGCTGGTAGAGGTTTTCTTCCATGCTAGCCAGTCTTGGCTATCTTAAGTTTTCCTTAAGTGACATGTTGGAATTCCCTCCACGCATACCAACCTGGAGATACATGAGGTTCAGTGAATTGTAAACTTTCACAACCGATTTACATGTTCCAGGTTTTAATACCCTCTCAATTCTTAAAAGGATTAAGGAGGACAGTCTTTAGCTACATTTGACAGAGATTATTCTCGACATGGCCTATTTTTCATGGTAGTCATTTATTGTACTCGGTAATTAGCTATACGGCCTTTTGCATTGATTTTTCTTTCTGAATCTACTTTAGGTCTGCTCCCTAAATGCTGGATATGGCGTTTAATGACACCACTTTTGTTTATTCTGCAGTCTGGCATATTTGATAATTCATTCATTTCTTCACATGACATAAATTGGCAATGAATAAACTAAGGTTGGAAATAAAATGGTTTTGGCTGTCACAAGATGGATAAAAGCCCTGGAATGGCTGCCCAGTAACAGGAACACTGAGGGCCAAAAACCCAACTGCTTTTTTAGCTGAAGCTTAATCAGTTTCTGAAATGGTTTATAAGACCTAACATAGTGGCTCTGATAATGAGGGAATGGGTCCCAAAGTACAGAATGCCTTTTCCAGGCATGGCGACATGAGTGTGCACACACAAGATGATTCATTTTATTGTGTGTGCACAAAACAAACAAAAAATTAATCATAGCTCATTACTTGTAGGCTTTCCTTTGTGCCTTGGAAAGACGAGCTCTGACTTTGAACAACTATTGCTTCCATAGGGGATGCCTGACTTCTAAAAAATTTAGGGGCACGTGCAGACCACTCCTGATGCAGCACGTACCTGCAGCTTCTAAGACTGCACATGTTAGCAGTCAACCAGATCCTGCTTTTAAGAGATTTTTCCACAAGGATCCAACATCACTTTACATGATTTTTTGTGCACACGGTTGCAGCCTTGGTATTTTGATAACCAAGCTTTTTTTGCTTCAGGTTTTCCTGTTGGTCTGGAAACAGATTTCAGGAGGTTGTCAGGCACACCTATCTGTAGCACAGAAAGCCTAAAAGCAGTGAAGGAAATGCACATAACGCAAATGTCCCAGCTTCAACTTGCTACCCAAACCCTGATGACGGATTACCTTCAACCCTGCAGCAACAAGAAACAGATAATAGTGAAGACATGGGAAAAGGCTCAATGGCAAGGTCTGGCGCATAAGCATTCCCTTTGCGAACATAACAGAGCTGCAGCAGGACAGTGCACAGAGCTGTATCTGTGCAATGCACAAAACTGCAATACAGCTTGATAGCTGAGGGCACGCTTGGACTCCACCTTCTCCCTGTGGGTCACACACGTGTTAATGTGGACCGAGTAAGATAGATGACACCCAAAGCCCCTACTAATCCAACACATCCATTCTGCTCCCATGCTTTCTTCTGCTGCTTCTCTCTCCCAAGTACATGCCACTTCTGCAGCTCCTTCCAGCTCAGTTTGCACCTATGGACCTGTCGTCCCTTTTCTTGGACAGTACCAGGCAACAGCATTCAGTGTCTGCTCCCTTTTGGTGCATTCTTCACTTTCACCATATCTCTGACATTACTGGAGCAGGCTGGCAACACCAGTAACACAGAAAAGAACCCTTCAAAACACAAGTCAGTTTAGCAGAAGGGTCAGATAACATCCATGACACCTAGACTAACTACATCTGCAACCTGTAGGCCGAGATCTCCTTGTGCAGCACAAGAAAAATGGAACCAGGTCCAGGACAGCTGCAAAAATCCCTTGAGGTGCCTCAGGAAGGCACAAGTCCAACTTCACACACCCTGCTCCCAAGTGCCTCACATGGGAAGCCCTATAACTGCTAAATCCACCTAAAAGAGAACAGAAAATAATTTCCTGCCCTTTTGTGTGTCAGTAAAGGCAACCGATCCCATGACTGTGACAATATGGAAACAGACCCATGGGACTCACTGTATATCAGTGTGAAGGTGAAAGGCAAACACAAGCATAAAGGCAAAAGGAAGCACAAGAACCCAGAGCATAAGCATTTAAACAAACCAATATGCTGCTCTCTAGAAGTGGAGTCTCCTTCAGAGCAGACTCATGGCACCATTTGACAAATTCCATGCTCCAGTCACTCACTCAAGTCATTGGCAGCAATGATGTTTCTATTACTGCTGCAGAGGCACAGGAATATAACTTATCAGAAGGTGTGGGCAATGGGGTGGGGCTGAGTTTATCTGCTACTTAGTGAAAAGGGTGAAGAGCCAGGAGGGACAATGAGGTAAATATCTACACGTAGTAGTAAGACAAATAGTTTCTACACCAAATGGAATCTGTAAAGCTGCCTTTCCCTCATGTAGTGATAGATTTGGAAGCTGTTTCTGCAGCTCTTTGCATTCCCAAACTTACTTCTACATACTAACCCAGTCTAGACCTGCTCTTCTACAGGAGCTCACAGAGTATGGAAGCAGGGTTTCTGCTCCTTGAACCTAAGAGAGGTCAGGCTCTTCTCTGCAACAGGGTAAGGCTCTCGGGATAGATATGTCAGTACCTCAGGTAACAGAAAAAGAGTTTTACTGTGGAGATCTATTCAGGCACACAGGCTGTGGACCAGTCTCTGTAGCCTGCGATTTTCTAGGTGCCTCATGGAGTGTTAAAAAGAAAAGCAAGCTAGCATCACTTAGACAAAAATATTACTTACACTTGGGAATATCCCAACCTCAGGGTAGCGGAAGACCCTTTGGGGGTTATATCAGTACCATCAAGTGTCTTAAAACTTTTTCAAAACCTACTTTGAATGTCCTCAGCCAAAACGAAGAAGTGGAGTCACCATCACTTAAGGCAGGGAGATCAGTCAGAATGCAGTTGGGACCATCCCACTCCAATCACCAGAAAGCCAAGGGATAATAGAAATGCTAATTCACTTTGAACTGAAGAGAGACTTGAAATATCAGTTCTACAACAAAAAGGTACCTATAACCATCCTGAGCCAACATACCACGCTAGGTCTTAAAGAAAATTAGTGTAATAGAGCATCAAATCAAAGCAATATCACCTGCAACCTCAGTTTGGGTAATCACAATTATTTTAAATATTTAACATTGGAAATGTGAGGGAAGTGCAGAAACTGAATTGAAAATTGATGTGAAGATGGGATAATTCCAGTAGCATAATGCCTTTGCATGATGGACTACTAAAAGATGCCTCATATAATCAGATGCACAACAAAAATGCCTGAATGTGTCTCTCCATGTATCAGATAAAACATGGAGTACTTATTTGGCATCAAAACTAGCTGCAATTCCTTCAGCTTCCATCCCACTTGCAATAGCTTTAGAAAGAACAAGACACAGAAGCATAAGAGTGAAGAGAAAGAAGACAACGATTAAGATATGAAAAATGCCTGTTTAATTATGCTCCAAATTTTATCTGTGTTTCATATCAGCTCTCTCTCTTTCTTCTCCAAGAGAAATAACTGGCATGTGCTGTCTTTTGAAAGTAGATTGACACAAAGAAAGAGAATTGGCCATGTCTCCTGGCATTAATCTCCCTCCACAACAGCCTGTGATTGAGTCAGAGCTATTATTCTCACTTTCAGGTCTGAGTCACTATCAAACAGGTTGCTATTTCTCCAGCATCCTTTCCAGCAGGGATATACACTGCCTGGCAGAGATGGTACAGAGCACTTTAAGTCCTACAGAATTTGCTCTAGCTCTTGCTTTTCACCTGTTCACAGCTTATTGAATGAAAAACATCAAAAGGTGGACAAAGAAATAATATTGCTGTTCCCGTTTTCTTATTGTCTACTTTCTTACATCCTTCTTCTTCAGTTTACTCCATGACAACATCTAAAATGTTATCTTCCTCACTATAACCACATTTGCTTCATGAAAACCCTTCCCCAATAAATTTAAACTCGTCCCCTTTACTCCATCCATACCAAAAACATCATCTCCCATTATAGCTTCTCATTCGTCCTCTTTGCTCCTCTGCCTTCTGCTTACACACATGTAAATCCTTCTTTGTTCTCTTCAGCAGAGTACCTGAGTGCTTTCCTCAGCTCACCACCTGCTTTCCCTGCAAAGACCTGTGGAGACCCAAAGGCAGAATTGTGTCTGTTGTTGCAGTTATGAAAATAACACAGGACTTGCATCATGCTACCTATATGCTTAGATGCCTTTAATCAAGCAGCTTTCCTGAATCATTTTATTGAACCCTTTTCAGGAACAGTTCTGACTTCAAGCTTTAGCACTGCAGATATTCAGTGTGACTGGCTGTGGGACCGGCTGGCAGATGCACCGGGCTTCAGAAGAGAGACAAGGCTGAAACTGCTCTGGGGTTTATCCAGCATTCATGGGAGCTCATCACGTGCAGGAGATCGCATTCCAGTAGTTCTATTAGCAAAGGGATATTTTGCCAAGACAACCGGGTGCCAGTGTCCAGGGCGCTCCACCTTCACCATCTCGGCAGCAAAGATGCTGCTGCTCTGGAATGGGATCCCTTTTAGCAGGTCTTGGATGGGACCATTTCTGTACCTGAGGAGATGACACAACTACACCTATTCTTTTTTCTGCCATACATAAAGCTGATTTTTTACCTGTCATCTGAAAAAAAATTTGAGCTATAGCTTAGGTACATTTTTGTGTCTGGACAAATCTCAAAGAGCCATCACTTCATCCCTTCATCCAACAGCACACTTAAGTCACTTTTCAGAACTAAGCCTGTATGGAACTGACTGTAGTATTTTACCGTCGCTGTGAAATATTCTTCCCTTTTGTGACACCAACTAGTCTTGAAATGTTGTAAAAATGCTGACAGAATAAATACCAGAGAACGGTTTTAAAAAGCTTGTGAAGGATTGGTAGGTCCAGAGGTGTTTTTTCAGCATCAGAACAGCTAGGGGACATTTAAAACCAAACAGAAAAAAATTCTAGAGGACACAGAAGATTTACTGTGTTTGAGGGAGTCACCAACATGAAAGGTAACATATTTTGGTGGAGGCTGGAGGGGACAGGATCTGATGGACAGTATGTCAGCCCTATAGTAGTAATGGGGGGGGGCAGGCAGCACTACTGGAACATGGAGAAAGCAATGAAATGAGAAAGGTAAATGAAGCGAAGTGTAGCATCAGGCAGAGGCCCCAACATCACAAACACAGTCAGAGTGTGCAGTCTTATAGATCCCCTGAGTTTTACATTGAAGAGAAGTGACAAAATCATCAGGAGAGAAATGAGAATGACCAGCAGAAGCCTGGGGAGGAACAGTGTGAGAAGGGAGTCAAAAGCACTAAAGAGCTGCCTGAGGTTAGTGCTACTGGACTACGATTTATGAAGGGATACATTCAAAACTGCCTCAAAGGTTAAATGTGAAGCTCGGACAAGAGAATGAGAGAAAAGAAAATCTTCAAGAGTCCAAGATGTAAGCAAGACACGTGGCACATGCAGCTCAGCTAGCACAATTACACTGTGAAACTCAGTTCCTGAAGAGCAGCTCTTTGCTTTACTGCCCTGAAGAGGCACTCCCAGTTGTGTTCTTGTCATTCGAACCCTGCTCCACTGCTACAGCACCTGCACCACAGCCAAGGAAGCAGCCATAAAACAAGGCTGTGGAAGGTTCGTTAAAATCATTCTAGTCTTCCAGGATTTCACTTTCACCAGTCCACGTATATGCTTACAACATAGATGCATGTATTCACACATAGATTACGTTGCATATTCTGCTGCTTGTCAGAATTCCTAAAATACTGTTTAGTTGTGTTTTAAAGTTTTTCTTAGGAATCCAGATACAAATAAAAATGATTTATGCAAACATGTCCCACTATTTCACTTTGAAGACCAACGGGGTACTTCTCAGTCTCCCCAACAAAAGTCACAGTAGGGTTACATTTATAAAAAACATCTATCATCCAGCTTTTTCCCAAGTCTTGGCTGTATTCTGGAAGAAGCCATTTGCTTTCCAAAGCAAGTGGTCCCATGGGCTTTTTCCTGGACTCACACGCCAGGCTTCCCCTTTGCATTTGTCCAGCTGCATCAACAGAATTCTTGTCTACCTATGGTTGCAGTACGCGGCTCCTGAATAGTGGAATTTGTGGCCAGTTAGTTTAATTTTGCTCCCTCTATGATTATGGGGATTATTCTGCTTTTCATTCAAATCATATAGCCATTTTTCACTTAGCTTTGTTACATCTTTAATTACGACCTTAGCTTGAGATGGTATAATTTTACTTTAAGAGATATGCCAGAACTGAAGTACTGACATCTCCAGGTTTCATAGAAATTGCAGGGATCATAGGAACTTAACTTGATAATTACCTCAATATTTCAAGTCAGGCAGTCACCATATAAAATAATGATGTGTCTTTTTTTTCCAAATTCACTTTGTGGGTTACTGTAGGTTACTGCAGGTTACAATATATGAAGTTAGATACTTACAGAAATAGAGATAAAAAGTTATAATATACCTAAATGCAAGATTATTCAACCAGATGTACAATGAACTGCAGAAGACAAAGAGAGGCACCTCTTTTAAATGCATAAAACAGCAAATACCACATTTCCAATTACAGAATGTTCAGATCAAGGATTCTTTTCTACCACTCTTTAGTCGCAAAAATTTCTTTCCCCATGGCACTTGCAAAGATGCAAAGACTGGCACAAATGGGAGCAAAAATACCCTTTGTTCACTTGCATGAAACCTTCAATAACTGGCCCCTCTGTCACCCACACAATCTCCCTTCTTTTTCTAACAGAAGCACGCTTAGCCAGCATTTCATCACGTTCCTTGCCACTATTAGGGTGATTTAAGCTGTAAGCTACTACTTGCTAAGGTTTTCTTTCCTCGATTTTACAAAAGCTATTATCAAGGACCAAAAGGGGACTATTTTAGTATACATACCATATTTGATTACATTTTGTGGGGTCCGCCCCCCCTCCAAATGCCAATGCTTTTGTTATCTCTTGCATGTGAAGATGGAGAAAAAAATTACTTGGCATGATTTCCATCATGTTGATTCTTCGGGGTTCTCAAATATTATGATCCATGGAAAGTCTGGATTCATGCTTACTTCTACTCTTCATTAAGTCAGTTGTAGTTGAATTGCTGGTAGGACAGGCTGCTGATACAGTAGGTGGGCATGCTGAATAAAATACATACCACAGCTGTACCTGCACTTGTCAGAGAGCCAACCTGCTTTATGCCAGTCTGTTCTCCACTGCTTCCTGGTCATAGCCCATCTGTTTCTGAATTCATAAAATGCTGAAGAACACAAATATCTGAAACTATTATAGGTAACATGCTTCAATTAAATTCTGATTGTGGAGACGTGCTTAACAGACTAACATTGGTAATGTATCTCTTTCAAATTTGTCTGTAAAATAGACACCCATCCATGGATATTTCTGTGGAATTCAGAGGATTTTCTACATTGTGGCTCCTACATATGGTGCACCTGGCCAATATTCTTGCAGTTGCAAACAAAATCAAAACCAAAAATAACTGCCAAACCAGAGTACAGAAGGTTACTAAAACAGATTAGATAAAAACCTACATATAGGGAGAGGTTCCACAGTAGGAGCACTTACAGGTGAAGTAAGCCAGACAGCTATTAACCTGAAGTTTACTAATAGCTTAAAGGAGTGCTTTACTTTTCAGTTGGATTCAGTGATAACATAGAACAATAGTGCACACAAAAATGACGAAACTAATAAAAGTTTACCTTGTACATATAATTTTTGCATTGGGGGTGAAACAATCAACTTTACAAGGTCACTTTCATAAAAACTAAGAATTAGAGGAACTCAGCAGGCTGTCAATAACTGATTTAATAGGAAGAGACTTTAAACAGAAAAAGTAGGTGAGGGATATATCCCCAGGAAATTTGCTGAGAATACCTACAGTACCTATGATTAAACTATCTGTCCTCTGGATGTCATCATTGCTCTTTTTATATGCTGTTGGTTAAAGGTGTATTTATGTAGAAAATAACCGCAGTCCTAAGAATGCTGGGTTGGGTGCATCATTTTTGGTAGCTCAGTGCATTTCTAATTAGAACTGAATACACAAGAGTGTGGTCCAGATCATTACTATTTATAATCTACAATGAACAATTTTCTATAATGTAAAGCAAAAAAAGGACCCCCTGTGTACATTTCATTTGATGTGAATTCACATCTCTGCTTCAAGAAGCACTTTATGACTCTTCACAAAAAATTTCCATCTTTCCATATGTGCAGCTGAGACATAGCTGCCAGTCAGCAATAGTGTTTGCAGTATTTGCAAAAATCTTTGCTTTAACATGGAACCAGACTTTAAAACTTCAAAATAAGGTGCTTGGTTTCTCCAGGGTGGGAATAATCCATTAGCACTGATGCGCCAGAGCAGAAAGGAAAAATTTGGAATACATCTTACCGTGGCAGATTGACCCTGAGAGATTTGATAGAGAACACAGACCAAAGTGGGGCATTGCAGATATTTACCGTATTTCTACCAGACCTTTTATAAGATATTACAGCAAAATAGTCTAAGTAGAAGCAGATTCTAGGCTGAATCATTCTCTCAGCATGAGGCACAAGGTTCATTCAAATCTTCTCAGTACCTTTCAAGCCCAGATGAATCCAAAGATGAGGAGGGGCTGGCTGTCCTAGCACAGCTGGGTCTGCTGGCAGGTGGTGCAGGCTGAACTGGCCCCAGCTAGCTCGTAAAGGAGACCGTCACCTTTGCACTTCTTTTGCCGAGCTCTGCCAAATGTTTCTCGGCTGCTGTCAGCATCCATCCTGAAACACCTGAAACAGTGTCAAATTTACCAGCATGGGGACCACTCCAGAAGTCTCAGACATACAACTGTGACATCCTTCTCCCTTCTGCATGGCCATTGCTCACAAAGTGAGTTGTCAGAGAGCTACATTGCACCAAAAACACCTGCAGCTTTCACAGAAGAATTCTTCTTGTTATTATACGGTGCCCAAGTTGTACAAGCTAATGCTTAACATATACCTTAACAACACAGCATTTTTTTTCGTGCCTCAGCCCCACAAGGATCATAAAATTTGGTATTCTTGCAAGCAGCTCACAGGTGGAGCAGAGTCTGTTAGGCGAGGTAACTGGACAAAAAAAGGACACTGACTTTTACTTTGAGGAAGAGATAGAGGGTTCTCTCAGGCTTTTGCCCAATAGCTGGTAAGTAGCACACCAGTTTCTGAGGAAAAAGGCCATTTCCAGGGGTCCTTACTTCTATCTAAACTGAAACACAGCAACAGGTGACAGACCAGGAGTAAAAGACAGGATTCCCCTCTCCCAGGGATGTGCCCCAACCTTATAGGTAAACAACATGGTGTGCACTTGCTCTGTCTCTTCAGTCCAACTAATCCTTTTAATTTCACGCAAGTGGAGAAGCTTAAAAGAAAAAGTCTCCTTCCCCATACTCTGCTAGCCTCTAACTGGAGGTCAGAGCACTTCCACGGAAGGCAGGCGACGCAGAATTGAATACCTTCAGACAGCAATGCATTTGGAGCTCCCAAGTACTGTCCGCTGAACCACTGTGTTAGAGAAGGCACCAACACTACCCTGGCTATGTTTTGGAAGGATGGCTGCTGGGTTTCTTTTTGAAAAAAGGTGCCTCTGTCTCTGCCTTCAGGAAAAGATCTCTATTGCCAGGTAAACAGCCTAAATACTACAGGGAACACCTGTTGGCTTGCTTAAACACCGCTCCACACTCAGTCTGCTGGGGTTTTGTTGCATTTCCCAGCAAAGGTAGACCAGAGCCCCTCCACCTGCTTGCCACACTGGGAGGACATGGGCCAATACTGATCTGAAGATGACAGAGCTGCACTAGCCCAGTACTGACAGGCTCAAGCTCTGAGGAAGGCTTACTGGTTTGGACATAGCGATGTGTTACTATGGCTTTATGGCTTCTGGATCAGAGCTGGCCTCAGTTTCTTCTGGGGCACAGAGAGACGCTGCCCTAGAGAAGCTTTATATGCCAAACAGGGCTGTGCAGAAGTCTCACTGGCTATAACAGGCCCAAAATGCTTGGAAGAGGTGGACTTCCGCTTTTCCACATCATCTTTTCCCGACTACCCAATATTTTCAGAGAAGCTGTGCCAATTCATTTATTACAGTCGGTGCACCATTTTGTAGTGAAGTATGAAGCAGCATTATTAAAAGATGTATTTTAGGATGTTCAGTCTATTGTTTTTAAGCATCCTCTGGAGATGCAAAAACATGGCTAGAAAAATTAATTTGATGTGCTGCCCCATTTCAACACTGGAGTTCTGCCTTGCATGTTAATGTGTATGTTTTCATGCCTCAGCTACACTAACTGTACTCCTTTCCTGTTTCTATTTATTTTGGAAGCAATATATGTTTACTAAATCAGTTGAAAAGTGTTAATGATCAGTTCACAGAATACTAATGTCGATTCAAATTACTTTCACATGAATCAAGACAAATTAAAAAATACTATTTGATCATAAATGGCTTCAAATCCATGTCACAAATATTCTAGTATCTTGAAATAAAGATTCCTTTTTTCATTTTGTTAATATCTCAATAGATAGTTAAGTTGATCAAAAAGGTGTGGGAACAAGAACACGTGATTTATCTCTGGTTCACGTAACAGAGAAGAATGAAATAAACCCTCTATATGTGTGTGTGTATGTGTGGCAAGTGGGGGTGGCTATCAAAACCAGTTGCACCACAAGCAATGTCTCTTCCATGTGCCTGAAAAGGAAGAAGAAGACATGTAAGTGCAAGCAAAAAAGTTGTGACACGGGTACAGCCAGCCCTGACTTGTAGCATATGATTCAGCCCTGAGAAATAGATGTGAAACCTGAAGACTGGTAACCTACATGGACGCCGGGTCAAAATGTTTCCAACAGAAATTTTTATTGCTCCCTAGAAAATTCACTGAAATTGAAGCATACTCTAAAGATGAACTGATTTCAGTGACACTTCAGCTTGATCCTGTCTTGATCTGAAACAAAGCTGTGTTTCAGAACTGCCTTTCAAAGTATGTAATATTCTAAAGGTAGGAACTTCCAAGTGATGAAATTCCTGCAGATTTTAGTAGAGGAGAGTAGCCCAATTCAGTGCCCTGCACTGGGGAAAGGCAGACAACTCAGCCGTTACAGCACACAGCTGTTTGGGAGCAGTGCGCTAGCTAAGAGCGGATGCCATACGCGCCGGCCATACCAACATACAGGTGACAAAGAACATAACCTCTAGCAAACCAGGCTTCAGTAGTTCTGCAGCTCATAGAAAGGTTTTTTTTTTCCCATCTGTTAAAATCTGTCCTTTCCAGGCTCCCAGATATTGTAAGTTAACTTCTTAGTGCTTTATCATACAGGAATATACATATGTTACACCAGCAAAACACTGCTTACGTGGATGCATCATGATAATATGAATGGCGACTTTGCTGGGCGAGTCAAACTAGTGTCACTGAGCAAATCAATACTGGAGGGTAAAAGCAGTTTTGCTACGAAAATTGAGCCCACTCTGGGGCACTTGCTAGATCCCAGTGCGGTGAAGCTGCGCAGGCAGAGCAGCCTGTAGTGCAGACCAGTATCGGACACAATGTTCTCTGCTTTCTCCTTTCTCCCAGTAGAAAGCAAATAGCTTACAGCAATAATGCTCATCATTACATCTGCCTCGCAAGCTGACACATGAGGAGCTAGTGGACACTAAGAACTTAGCTCTCTGTTTACCTTTTCCTTACACATCAAGAAACAAGTGTGGGCACAACATTTCCACAACCACAGCTGCCCTGAATTGTGGTTTAGGAATGTAATGCAGGATGTGAGGCCAGGTTCGCCTCCTCCACTACCGCTTGGCAGAGTCCAGGTAGAACATTCAGCTGTTCCTTTACTCTTTATTTTTTATACAGAAATGTAATCTATCTTGGATATTTCATTCGTGACAATTAAGACTCATCTAGGAAACTATCAGCAGGAATTGGCTCTCCAACCTACTCTATTTCATTCAAGACAATTTTATCTAACCAATTTTTAACAAATTTAAAACATTGCCCATATCTACTCTAGCTATGAGGCACTGGTAATCAAGTCAAGCACCATTGACTATGAGAATAGTGAACTGTAGAAAATGACTTCTCAGCATTATGTAGTGTCACAGCAAAATTTAAATAACACGTTCATTATTCAAGGTCTCATAATTTGTACATATAGAAATAGATACAGGGAGCTGAAAGAGGCTTTCAAGCTTTCAACAGTTAAATAAATAAGTGACCTGTATCATTACAAGTGTACTGTATGTTCTCTAAACAGCTGATAGGTTGTTGGAAAGTCCTTCCAAGATTAAATCCAATAATATAAAGTGCTAATTTTGGATGAGAGATGCATATACAGTAGTGACGGCTATTGCATATTGACACTGCTTTTAAACGAATGAACAGAAGGTTTGAGAGAAACTGTGCTTTCTGGGTAGGAATCTCAGACATTTTTATTATGCTGCTGTACAAAAGGGGTTTTACAATTGTGATTACTGAAATCCAATATTAAAATCATGCTCTTTTCTATAATTTTAGTAGATGTCAGTACTGGTTTCTGTGCAAGGTGGAATTTATTACAGAAGTTGTTATCGTGATTTTCATATGCTTTTAGAAGATTTCAGAGTGAAATTGTTGCAATCACATTCTATCTGACATTTCTGGTAGAAGCATAGTTGAAGCAGGGTATTCTACCTTTTCTTTTTTTTTTTCAGTACTCAAACCCAGTCCCATATAGTTTCCTGTAATTCTGTAATGTCATCTTAGATACATGTGAGTTACAAAATATAAACATGACATAACTGTTTATATATACATAAAATGTATAGATACAATAACGTGAGCTGTTTATAATTTTTTAGGAAATTTATCAATTTAATATTTGCTTGTGTATTTTGTAAAAGGCCAATAAATTTAGCAAAACCTATTTAACAAAGACAAACCAAAAGACCAACAGACAAAGAAAACCACAAAAGAAGACAACCAACCAAATTTTACCCATCAATTGTTGCAGAAGCAAAAGAATCTCAGAAGTATTTCCTTCACATGATATCTGCCTGCTTGGGACCTGTTATCTGCCTCTGCTGAATTTAAATTGTGAGCGAGACATGAATTAATGCCATGCTGTTAAGTATCTCAGCAGAAAACATTTTCCTGTGTCTCTAGACGGAGCCAGGGCAGACAGCTGTATTCCCTTCCTTACTGAGGGACAGACGAGAAACACTGTCCTCTTCTGACTGGCACTGGAGCAAATCTTTCAGAAGCCTGGTATTTCTGGAGCATTTACGAGCTTATTATTCACCCACTGTTGACCTCACAACACTGCCTTCCCAAAGGAAAACACATTTTCCTTCCTCTCAGGACACACAGGGAGGCCCATGTTGTTCTCTTTCTGGGTAGTCCCGCCCAGACACCCCTTTACGGCTGAGGCAGGGATTGAAGGTATTCTTGAAGCCTTGTAAATCTTTACTTTGCCATTTGCCATCTTCATTGATATGCCAAGCTTTTCCCTTGGTCTCTCAGCCTCAGACATGATTATACAGCCTGCCTACCTCACTACCTGTGTTTCAACAGATTCTTACTCCTACTGCCTCATCCAGCCTATACAGCAGGCAGCCAGCTGTGCCTGATGTGATCGTATTCCCTTCTGAATCTCTCCACTGACTTCTCCTAGCTTCCTTCCTGTCCTCTATTCCACCATACCACATCCCAATTTGCTCTATAATCTCACCTTGGCCTTATTATCATGCCATGTCCTGTATCAAAAGCATCTTCTCTTTCTTAATACTTCCCAGTGTTGCCAAGATAGTGAAGCTTTAATCCAGTCTTTAGGCATTTCTACCACTTGTTCATGGCAACCCTCCACATAGAATTTCTTTTCCATGCTGACTACTTCTCCATACACAATCCTTCCTGAATCTTAGTTCATGACTAAGGGGCAGATATTTCATATTTACCAAAGGGCAAGAGCACACATGAATGGTCACTGGTGATCTGTCAGCCCCTACTCCGGCAGGTCTTGCAGCATCTTGTTATACGTAGCCACGTCTTACTTCAGTATCCTGTATCCTCCCCTGGGTTCTCCTGCTGCAACCCAGCTGCACGCTCAGATGCTGTACACCCTGATTTCCTCTGGTAGAAAAACTAGCTCTGTGTGTACGGAAGATGCTACTACAGATCCACAAAGTCCCACAGCCTGGATGGTCAGGAGATGACAATTACAGGCACGCTGTGGAAAACACTTTCCCTACAGGGCACCAACAATCTTTGTACTTAGCGCTGGTATAAACTGGCTTTACCGAGGTCAGCTGAAACGCATGAAGTTGCAGTGGATTTGGCTTTGCATTATCTGGCTAATAAAAAAAGATCACCAGGCCACGTCATTCATTTAGTGAGCATACCCTATGTTCCTGTGCCTCCTCTGCTGTCTGTGCTGCTCTTTTGGAGAGCTAGCTATGCACATGAACATGTCCCCACAGGTCACTCCAAAATCCATCCTTGCCCCGTATCCTGTCTTTGGGCTAGTAGCAGGAGATTCTCAGAGGACAAGAATAAGAAACAGGACAAATCAGAAATCCCTGTGCATACTCTCTCAGCTTCCAGCAATCAGCTGCTTAGAGGACTTTACGAACTAGAGCTTGCCACAATACCATCATGTTAATAGTCCCCCATGGACCTATCATCAGTAATATATCTTATTTTTTTGAACTTGTAACATCCTGTGGAATGAGTTCCACAAAATAATTATGCCCTGCATGACAAAAGTTTGCTTTAAATTCCCTGTGTGGTTATAACATTGGAACACCCTCCAGTCCTGTATTGTCAGAAACGATGCATTAGTCACTCCCTAATCACTTTCTCCATGACACTCATTATTGTGCACATCGCTGCCTTTTTCCCCTAACTTTTTCCACTTAGTGGATCCTATGAAAGGTCTACAGGATTTAAGTCTCTCCCTGTTCTCTTTCCCTGTACCTTTCCTAGTTCTATCCCTTTGAAACACAGCAATCAACCAAATACAAGATTCTAGATGAGGGCACATTAGAAATGTGCGTGGCATGGATTTTAACAGTCTGATTTGACTGGCCTTTCTCGTGACTAAATTGTACTTAGCAAGTTTGGCCGCCAGCAGGACAAAAATCAAAATAACAATTAAAATAGTATTGGCTAGGAAACAGTAGTAATAATAAACAGACTGGTTTCTCAAAGAACAACGTGAAACAAAACAATAAAATAATGAGGTGGACTAAAAAGTAATCACAAGATAATTTCCAAAACTAAATAGTCAGGTCTTTTCCCCAATATCTAGTGAAAGCTTCTTTGCTCTGGGAAGAAACTCTCAAAGTTTACCACTTCAGGGGAATGAAAGATAAAGGGAAATGCAGAGTTGACTCTCGAGGTCTCTGCGATAGAGCAGACAATTGCATCTGCTCTGCTACTGACCCCTCGAACAGGGCTTCAGAAAATCCATGCATTTAAGAAACACTACATGACAGCTTATTACTTGCTAGAACTGTCACTTATCTCTGGCTGCAAGTGACTCAGCTGAACAAATATCGTCTCATGCATTATCATGTGTCTGTTAGCAACAAGATTGCTTTTCTTATGCATGGTCAGCACAACACTTTTTCTCTTCCAAAGGAAAAAAAAACAAGGTCCATTTAGGTTGAAGAGCTCAGTATTTTAATAACACACTTTGAGAGGCAGCTGCACCTCTGGCTGCTCTCAGAGCACGTATATCAGCAGTTGGGCTCCTCAGCATTGCTTGCTTTGTGCCGTCAGACTCTTGCCATTCCTAATTCACAGCAGAATGGAGGCACCTCCTCACTCGGACAAAGCACGTTTGCAGTCACGGTTAGCTAATGGGAGACCAAATCCTAGCAAGGATGTGACAATCTGCAACTGGTTCAGTCCCTTCACAAGTTGAGTCTCAGACAGCCTACGTGACCACTGCAAACCGCCTTGGCCTCATTACAGCTTTCTCTTACTTGCTCCTTTTCCCTAGTGAAACAAAACTTTCACATTCAAAAAATGGCTTTTATACAGCAGCCAGTAACCCATTTAACAGCCAGTAATTGAGGCTACTTCACTGGGATCTGGAATTGCCTTCTTCAAACTACTCTTAAGAATGAGTACATTTAACGACCTACAGAACTAAGCAACCAGCGTCTTGTCTGGTGCGCAGACTCTGTGCAGGTGACAGAGATCCAGACAAGCTGTCAATAATTATGCAGGAACATCCTCCCACATATCATGCCCGGCATAACTGAAAGCAGTGCTGTTTTCTTTGATCTTGTAAGTCAGTGGATATTTGGACATTCTTCAAGGAAACAGTAATGTGCCAAGTCTCCTCTGTTATCGTTAAGAAAACTTTAAACAGGTTAGGCAGGCATCTCTTGTTCTGCTAGCTTTACTAATCTAAAAGTTTGTTTGTTAATTGACAGGTAGTTATCACAAATTCCACGAAATATGTGTGTGAAAATAACTTCTTTTCCTATGCTTCTGAATAGAGATTGAAAAATGGAGTGTGCTGTTACTCATTTGTTACTGAATAAGTGTTCCAAATTTCTTCTCAAGCAATAAAGAGCTTGCATCTAACCCCAGCGAACGTCCACCCCTCTGGGTGCATTTTGAGATGCAAACCCCAAGCATTGCCGTTTCCTAAGGACAAACCCTCCTCTGCCATAGCTGCAAACCTGGCTGGACTCCAGGACCCTCCTGCCATCTGGGCTAGCTCAAATTCATGTTACGGGTCCAAGCTGAGAACTAAGACTCCTTATCTATAGAAAGCATCCCGCCCGAGCCTTTCGACCCTCACACACTCTTTCCTTATTTCCTGCTCTCACCTTTAGTTGTTTTTGCAATAGAAGTGATGCTGATTCAAAGGATGAGTCCTCAGGCCAGCGGGAGGACACTAATGCACATCACTAGTGCAAGACTGGCAACCCGGCTTAGCAAGCCAAGACTGGCAAGCCAGTTTCTTGATGGGACAAAGACTACCTCATACCGCTTGTTCGGAAGGCCAAGATACTAAATTCGAATGGTGGTATTTGCACTTACTCTTCCCAGACACAACCAGACATGGTGTGAGGTGATGGAAGATGAAGTCTCTTCTCTGGTGGGAATTTTTAAGAGACTTTTCTGGGATCCGTTCACAGGATATGGCCATGAGAGAAACCGAAGAAAGACTGTGTAAACCAGTCTTGATTCTGGCTTGTGGCATGGGACACACAGTGATGCAGAGAACAAGAAGGAAAACATTCTGGGCTAAGATCACCCTTTGGAGAAATTATCATGGGTTGTGATCAAAAAAATGCTGAAAAATGATAGCATAATGTCTACTCAGTATTTGGGAAGCATGTTTTTTGAAACCAGCCTGACATAATTTCTTTATTTGTAAAAAAATGTGGTTGCCAAAAGTAATTGCATTTACATCTTAAATTCACATTTTTCTAAAGTGTTTGCACTACATTCTGTTAAAAACAACACAAGTCAAAATGTGTAATACAGTCAAACCTATTAAAAACTGACTAAAGCACTGTTATTGGTAACCACATCTGAATAGGGATGCATCTAGTAATATTTCCAATGTTACTATTACTTTTTTTAAACCCCATTTTGACTTACACTCGGAACAGGAGTTGGTGCAAATATGTTTATCTGTCTAGGAGAGACAAAACTTCAAATATTTTAAACTGGCTACTTTAAAGGTATGCAAAGAAAAAAATTGGTCATATCACCTTTGGAGATATAAGGACTGGTCAGTTACAATATGCTATTTGAATCAGCTTGTAAAAAGAAATAATATTTTCAAAAAGGTTTTAATGCAGGCAGACATAAAGTCAGATATGTCAAAAGAGAGAATGTAGGTCACACTAACAGCGCAGAATACCATATCCTGAAATGCAGTGACACTGAAAAGGACTTCAGAAAATCAATTTACCATGAATTCCCTATGCAATCTATGGCGAAGTTTAATGCAATACTTGCATGATTATGCAGGAGACGATGATATTACAGGTATGTATCACTGATGGGACCAGCATTGCTATGTCCAGTCCTGGTATCCAATTTTCAAACAATGACGATTCTGGAATATTGCAAGCAAATCAAGAATGAGTCACTAAATTATTTGAAATTGTGGAAGCCTTACCTGTGCATAACAAACTGCAGCCAGCCACCCCAAAAAAGGCAGCGATAGCTCATCACAGTGCCAGGGAAGTGCTGGGAAATCCTGACACCAGTGGATTTTCAACTAGGGAGCAAAGCCAAAAGAGCAATTAACGATTAGAAAGAGAAGGGAGACAAACGCAGGTTGGAAAAAAATGTGTCTGTTCTTCTAACAAGTAAAGTAAGTATTAGGTTAAAATGAACTGCTGGAGAGCAGGAGACGTAATAAGCTGATGTCATTCCAGTAAGAATGAGCGACTTTACAAAAGATACACTGCAGCTCATCTGGGACCTAGGGGTTGAAACCACATGGCTGGCATGATGCAAGAAATAACACTAGATGTTCTTAATATCCATAAAGCCAAAAATCATAATACAGTCACTAGAATATGGATATTTTGACATAAAGAAGAAGCAGAAGTCAGGGGAAAAGAAATGTTCATGTTTACATGGTAAGCTGTTTATGTTTACATGGTAAGCTGTTAGCTTTCAAAACAGAAAAACCTACATGAGCTGAAACCGACACAAAAATACACATGCTACTGCCTTAAACAATGCAGTACAGAAACCAGGTCCCTGAAAAAATTTCACAAGCAAGCAGTCAAAATTAAAAAAAAAAAAAGTAATTCTTTCATACGTGCACACAGAGGCACATAGTCAAGAAGCAGGAGGACTGAAGGGGAGCAAATGAACTTTTAAGGATGCTGCGTTCAAAGATCCCAAATATTTTATTTACGTGTGTATTCAAGAATTATTTTAAGATGTCATTTCAGCACTTCTATTCTCCCATGTAAGAAAAACAAATCAGTATTAAAGACTGTTTTCAAGGCAGACAGTGCTGCAACATTTGTGTTTGGAAGCAACAGATCTCCAGAACTGGCTTGTGTGCATGCAAATATTTCCAAGTAAGTGTCAGAGGAACTAATTCAAAAACCCTGCATCCTTGCTCATTACCATCAGCTGCTGGAGAGCTGGAAGCTGCTGTATGAGTACTATGTTTAAAAAACTTGTTGAGCTAGCCTTGAGAATTGCAGCCTACTAAACCTCACTCTACCATCAGAAAAACAAAACTCTTAAAATGAAAATAAAGTATGAAAAGAACGAGATTATCATTACATAAAAGAGAGAAAATAGTGCAGAGTCTTTTAAAATAAAACTGCCTCAAGTGCAAGCATATTTGATTAATCCACCGCTTTTTCTAAAAACAGGCGATAGCCTTCATCACAAAAAGCGACAAAGGGAACAAAACCAACTTGGGAAGTAAAAATCACCAAAGAAGAGGAAGAAGAAAAGGCTTTCAGCTGCTTTGACAATGAGGTGACTCAAAGAACTGTGTTAGGTACAGCCTCGTTTAATATGTTAGCAAACAGGAGAAGCAGCTTCAAAATCCAGCCAATAACATTGGAATTCGATACGATTATTGAGACTTGTTCAATATTATGAGAATATTACGAACCACTTCAGAAGGACCTAATAAACTAAACAGGCAGAGAGATGCCAAATGAAGGTCACTGGAGAGAGGCGCATGTGAATGCGTGTTAGAAAGAATCACTCCCGTGCATCTGTGCTAAAAGGCCCGCACTGACACCGCCTTGGAGCACACACAAAACCACGCTTGTGGGTACTGCTGTTGACGTTGCTGGAAGAGCTCCGGCAGGAAAACGAAATGCCTGCCTGGATCAGGCCCTACGCTGAATTTCTGACCGTTGTTGGGGGGGGTGGAACGGAGTGAAACCGTGGGCAGCTGGCAGAAAATCTGTCCATGTGCAAGAACAGGCAAAGAAATAAAGCAAAACAAAACATGTTCCTTCTGCTGCACCATAAACAACTCGACCACGACAAGAAAGGCTAGGTACAGACTAAACTAGGAAATAGTGAGGCCATTACAATTGCATTTTGTAAAGGAGCGATCTGGCCTTTTTGCTCAGCATAGCCCAAGGAACTGCAGATATGAAATGGGTCCCAGAAGAGGCCACAGAAATGATCAGCTCGCTGAAGAGAGAGTAGAGGGAGGCTCAGCCCCGGTGACACGTCCGTCCGCTCCCTGCAAGAGCCAGGCTGGCATTGGGAGGCTCTGGTAAGAAGCTGTAGCGAATTACCCTGGGGAATTACCCCCGGGACCCAGGGGAGGGTCAGAGGAGAGACTTGGTGGAGTCCCGTCTCCCTGCAGCGCACTCCCAGCCCCTGCGGAGAGGGCTAACCCCAGGGAGGCTGCGAGCCGTCCCGGCCACAGAACCGGCATCGGGGCCCCACAGCTCAGGAGGCCCGGCCGACACAGGTACCTCCATCCCCGTGCCCGAGAAAGACCTGCCGGCACAAGAGCTTCGGAAGCCCTCTTCAGGATAAGCATCAAATGCCTTAAGCACCCCCGTAAACATATCCAAGCTCCAGAGATGCCGGAATGATACGGGCTTCATTTATGTGACAACGGGGGCTTCATGCGGGCTTGGGCACCTGACTGCGTAGTAAGTTTTAAGACTAAACAAAAAGCGACTGTCTTCATAGTGGAAAAAATAACATTTTATTAGATATTAGTGACAAAACGCGAATTGTTCAGTATTTTCTAGCATAACAAGCAGATACAGAACTGAATAAGAAAATCTCTGGGTGTTTTACTTTATGCTTTCATGTATTGTGCACTGAGCTTGCCTAAGAGCTAAACAGCATCTGATTTGTGCCTGACAATAAATAGAAAAAGGATTGCCAATTAAGAATGTGGGGCATCTATTTTTAACGCAACGTTTTCGAACTGGGGGCTGCCTACGAGAGAAAGGCAGTGCCATCTGTTGGGGAGAACCGGCGGGTTCAGCCAACGGGTTCAGCTTCGCCCGCCCCGCAACAGCAGCCCGCTCCACAAGCCGGGTCTGACGCAGGGTAAACTCTGGCTGGTCGACAGAGAGGAGAGGGAAACCAATCTAGATGGATTCAGCACCTACTAGCCAGCAGCTATTCGATGTATTGAATACCTTCGCACTCTTTCCCAGCAGCGGTTTCAGGTCCATGGTGGCCGGACGCCGGGCACAGGAGCGAGGAGGGCAGGAGAAGCCACGGTGGGGTAAATCCAAGCGACTTCGGCCGCGACAGCGGCAACAGAAATTTTCTTTCCTTGACGCTTCATGAGTCAGCACTTCTGATGTCAAGACTTTACACTCAAATCGAAACAAGCAGCAGCCCTGTGTGGGAGGAAGACAAATCTGAGCTCCACAAAGGGATAAGCTGGCATGCTCAGGTGGTCTGCCAATAATTGGGGCTTACGTAATTTTTACTCAGCATTTGCAGACTGTTAGTGATTTTGCTTTAAATATGCAGCAGTAAAATGGTTGTAGGCAAATACAGGTTTTGATAGTTGCACTGAGTTCGAAAGCCAATGTATTTAACATTTAAATATGCTGCATGCACCTTATGAATTATTTACTTCCACCAGCCTTTCTGGAGATGTACGTATATTCTCACACCCCCACATGCATAGCGGCACAACCACATGTATGTGTATCAGCTGAGTCTTTCAGCTAATCATGTTTTTCTGTGGCTATTTAGCACGTTGCTACTTTCATTTACTGGTCAGGGTAGGCCAGTGGATATCAAATATGGACCTTTTTTTGCCCGGTGAGGGCCTGACACATCGGCTAGAGTCACGTTGATGGTTATTCAACAGAACTGCAGTAGCCGCTATTTTTGCTCCATTCCCACAGCAGCAATAAAACAGTAGCACAAAACAGAAAGTGACACACCAGATACACTGAACAGCAGCTGCCCTTAGAATCCAAGCAGCCCCCCTGGACTGATTTGCCATTCACAAATGGCTACTTTTTTTTTCTTTTTTTTTTTTTTTTTTTTATAATGAGGAGGTGTAATTAAAGAAGAAGAGGGGGGAAAATGGGATCATATTAGCAATAAGAGCAAACACATTTCCTCAGTTGAGTAACTGTGCTTTAAGGTATCTGTGGAGAGGAATGTATCAGTGAGGTGTCTTCTTTAACAAAAGATCATCAGTAACAGCAAGTGGACAGTCTCACACTTCACTGTCCAGTCCTTGCCTGACTGGTAAAAAATTAATTTTTTAGTCAATACCAGAGAAAGCAGTTGTATATAAAAGCCATGTAAGTGGTGAAAGCACACATCAGATGTGCCCTTGGGCAGGATTAATGTACAGACAAGCTTGTGGAAAAGAATCTTTTTCTTTTTTAAACAGATAAATGTATTTTGAACTAAGCCAGGAAGACTTATCTTTATGGTGTTCCATGCTGCCCTGTTTTACGTATTGCACATCACAAGATATGAAATGAAAAAGCATTTCTCTGGTGCCAAAGGGGAGAGAGACTTGAAAGAACCACTTACAGAAGTACCATTTCAGTTGTAAGAAGTGCACTTTGATTTTTTCCCAGCTGAACTCCGTAAGTGTGCAAAGTCCAGGCAAACAGAATATTAATCTTTGATGAAGCAAACCTAAAACTGTACAGTCTTGGATTGCAGCCATAATTATATTGTATTCAAATGCCAAGGCTCCTTTCTGAATAAATGAACTTAAAGTATTCCGTGGAACAATACTCTGTGGGGAGATGGAATTAAACAGCACTTCCAAACTCCAGATGATCTACAGACCAGCCAGAACCCGAATTGGAGCTAAAAATATTCAGTGACCCTAGCACTGCAGAGATTGTGATAGAAGTCTTTTTTTCATAACATATGTTTGCAGATATGTCATCATCATCTGTGGTCAGACTAGTGCCAAATAAAGACTTACAAATCTTCCTAGATTTTTCACCTCTCTGCTTGTTCCAGCAGTAACATTGGCTTTTATTCACCATGTCTGGCATGTTTTAGTAATTCTCAGTCATGATGAGCTCTTGTGCCCTCAATATTTGTTTGCTTGTGTTTTTTTAAAATAGATGTACAGTAATTTCTCTTATTTTTTTCCTCATTCTTACTATCTGTATTATGTTTATTTCTTCCGATTTAGGAAGGACAGGAATCCCTTTCTACATCCTGCACATGCCCTCAACAGTTTAAGACTCAAGTCATCCTTTTATTTAATATTAACAAACAAACCAGTCGTATTTTATACTGGATGACTGTGTAACCATCAGCAGAGCAAAGCTCAGCTAAAAGGCCTGTCCCCAGTACTTCTAGCCTGGGGATCTGGAAACGCTTCCCAGCTCCTGTGACTGCTCTGCCTGCATGTCAGGATGAGTCCCAAGTCTTAATCATCTCTTATACTCTGATTTTCACTGCGAGAAGGCCAAGGTGTACAGGTTAGGAACATGTCACAGCATGCTGTAATAGTTCTGGATGATCTGAGCGATAAGGCACTGGGACTATAGGGTACGGCCGTCGCTTGTGATATGGATTTTGCTATTTAGAGCACAGGAACGTTTTTTATTTTCCCCCTAAACTCAGGAATTCGCAGTACACAAAATTCATTTCCAAAGTGTGAGAGCAAGTGAGTATTAACTAGCATTAGTGGCTGGTACACACTGCTAGAACTTTTTCATCATACCCCATAAGCCATAGTTTTCCTCATAATTCATTATTCTGTCTAGTCTGGCCTGGATCAGCAAGCAAGTTAAATATGTGCAGGGCTTCACATCACAGTGGGATGACCCAAGTGAGTAAAGACAGAATTGTGTTTCAAAAAGTGTATTGTCAATGCTCACAACAGGTCAAACCCATCCACTAGGTAAATTCTGTTTACCTTAGGGATGCTATACCAAACATGCAGATTTTAAGGCTATGAGTTAGTTTCCCTGATGCTGATGGGAATTTTAACCTCAGTCAAGGAAGCGTCTGGGCCTGAAGACGTCAATAATCACTAGCAGGTGATGAGTGTCTGTGCTGAATGATCCCATTTAAAATCCTGCCAGGCATCTATTTGCCTCTTCAGCTCCTTAGTTACTTTTGTGTATCTGGCCTTTGTTCTGTGGAGAGTCTTTGGTTTAGTCTTCTTTCTATAGTCTTTTGTCTTTGAAGGATTGATTTATTGCTATCTGATATGAGCTACATAATCCAGCAAAATTGCCTTGTCTCAACAGTTTATAGTTCTGCTCAAGATTTATGTTTCATCCATCCTTCCAAGGAAAGTACTTGTTTTTTCTTCTTTACGATTTTAAATGTTTGCCCTCTTTTAGGAAGGGAGATTAACCTAAAATCTGAATCACTTTAAAATTTGAGCTAGCTCAGTTTAGGACTGGCATTTTATAACATAAAAACATACAAGCTCCCTTCCATCTGTGTTCCCCCATGCATTTTTTCCTAATGCACTCGGATTGTTCCTACCCCTCACTCCAGCTCTTCCTCAGAACTTCCTCACCTTCTGCCCAGACCTCTCTTTCCTTTTTGATGTTTCACCTTGTTTAAAACACTGTGGCCAACCCAATTTTCATTGGTCTAACCCTGTCATTCACTCCTGTTGAATCTCTGTGATTCTTTTTTTTCCACTGCCTGGGATGAGTGTTCTACCTTCAGCCCATGCACAGTTGTCTCCTTGATTGCTTAATCTCTCACCCGTCATCTTTCACTTCCCCTTCAGTCACACACTGAAGTCCCTTTCTTTACTTCCCTCCCAAATGTGGGTTCTGCATTAGAATCCGCATGAAAGCAAATGTTGTGAAAGCTCCTGTAACAACAGGTTGTTTCTGATGCAGTGACAAACGCTGCAGTTTAACATAAATAGCTATTGTATTTGTCGGCAAACGGTCCTATTAGACCATCATAAACAGAGCTCTGCAATGCACCTCGCTGGCACCTTGTAGGGTGCACTTTGCCACCAGATGTGACACAGAAAGGGATGGTCCTGAGAAGAGCAGCTTTATGCCCACTTGTGCATCCTCCAATTGTGGATTTCCATGGGGAAACCATGAACAATTCTGTAGCTCAGAGAGCTGCGAGGAAGGGAACTCCAACCTAGGAGTTATCACCTCCTTCCAAAATTGCACAGTGCCTAAACCGACCCCCTGTTACCTCTGCTTGGAGCCCTCAGTCTGCTAGAGAGCTGTAACCCCTTCCCAGCACCACTGCACCAAGGAGTGGCAGCAAAACCAGAACATTGTCCTCTACATCTGAATGTTCAGTGAATCAACAGGGCTGTGAAGAGGAGGAAGGGGACACGGCCTGGGCTGGCCAAAATAATCTTCAACATCCTCTGCTTCGTGAATACGCTCATAAGCAAATACATAAAGAAGGCCAAACACACAGTTTTCACACCAATAACACTCACATTCAGAGTAAGAATGTTGTGGAAATTAAAAGCCTCTGAAAGATCAGGTGACCTTTATAGGGACCCCTTGACTCACCTATATAGCTACACCCTCCGTGCCTCAGTTACTGTTCTTCACAGGTGTCACAGGTTCTGCAGCCTCCAGGTACTTCAGCAGAAGGCACAGGTGCGGGATGTCTTTTAGTGATCAACCCATTAACTTCCATGCCATTGACCTTTGCAGCAGTGCCTACTATGCACAAAGTATGACAACATTGAACATTGTAAAGAGGTTTTTTTATGTTTCTTTTCAAACCAAGTATTTTTGATTAAGACAGTTCAACTCCTATCAAAGTTTGCATCTGAACCTTTTTAAGGTTCATAATAATCTTCTATACCTAAAAAAAGAGTGATGGCTAACATTAGGTGTGTAGGCAAATATTCTTAACCCCAGGACACAATCAAGAGTGGCCAGGTATGCTTTGCTGCTCTCATCTGAGCTACATATGATGTTTCTGATGTGATAATTCACATTATGATGTCTATCCAACATCTGCTTTTACCATATTGGACTGTGAATATTTCAGATCAACAACTGAAATCCAGATGTGTTTGTGTCATGAACTCTCTGCACTCTACTTGAAATGATTCGTCTTTAGAAACAGAATTAAGGATGCATTCACGCTTGATCCTGTGCAGCCTACTGTAGGTGACCCTGCTTCGGCAGGGGGGTTGGACTAGATGACCCACAGAGGTCCCTTCCAACCCCTACTATTCTGTGATTCTGTGATTCTGTGAACAGTAACCTGAAATGTTCCTCATGCCCAGCAGAGCTTTTGTGGGAGAATCCAGCCACCTGGGTCCAAATTCCCTAACACTCTGGGCCAGCGGCATGTGCAGAAGGGACTCCCTCCCTTCTCAGTGCAAAAGCTGCAAGTACAAGACAGACCATGATCACATTTTACGCCATTATTATCCCCACTTCTAACGTAATTCTCTTGCACTAACCCCCCCAGACTTTTACGATACAGTCTCCCTTCTAAGAACAGCATAACACTTTATATATGGTCACAAAATCAACAAAAGTCATACATCTTTTTCCCCATGTCTCTCTACAAAGCTGGATAATTTTAAAAAGAAAACAATTTACACAAACAGTACCTTTGTAACCTGCCATCTTTTATCAGTTATCTTGACCCTATCTTTGTCCCTTTTTTACCAATCAAGTTGAGGATTTCTGCCCTGGTCACTGGCTTCCCCTTCCTTCCCTTGTGTAGGGGGAGTGGAGGGATGAGAGCTGTCAGAAAGCTGGAGGGATGACAATCTGTAGGGAGCAAAACGGGCGGGATGGGCTATGGAGCACATCACATAACCTGGGGGTACAGGTATGAGAATTTTTCAGACTGACTTTACAAGGACCCCAGGGTTAGCCTAAATACTAAACACAGGGAATTTTGCACATATCTAATACTTTAACACCCATCCCAAAATAGTGGAATATCTCTAGTTACAACACAGGAAAGTTGTTGTTAAGGCTTAACTCATATCACAACTTCTTAAGACCAGTTATTGGCTTTTTCCTTTGTTTTATCTCTCCACCAAGCCTGAGCACTAACTGGTGCTATAGATGGAGTTCACGTGCACACATGCGAGAGCCACACATCCAGCTGCTCACTTGCACTTGGAATCAAACATGGATGCCCAGACTCTGGCACCCAGCTCTTACCAATGTCCTCAACTTCCAAAAGGAAATACACGTCCACAGATTCAACCAGCTCCACCTGGAGTTTAAAGTATTGCGACTTTCAAAGGAGTACGGTGGACTGCTCATTTCTCTGTGTGTGGTAAAACACACAGAATTGCTCTCTGTCTACCATTAGCGTGGTCCAATGCGGCTTTCGAATTCCCTGCGACACGGTGGGGAAGCACAGGAGTGTACACAGCTACACAGCATCTCTCCTGCAGTCACCAGGGCAGCTCTGCACAGCCTGCTCAGGGCTGTACCCAGAGGACTGAGAATGGACTCACTCTTACTAGAGCTACGCTTCAGAACTATGCCACAGAGCTTAAAAACAGAGCACTGAAAAGGGTAAAAAGATGGGAAAGAGATAGAGGGAAGTGCTCACCATAGCCAGGGGACCTACATTTACCAGTCTGGGTCAAAACGCAGTTTATTATCATAATTTCTGCTCATTAAAACACTTATTGGATCACCCAGTTCAGATGTGCATAACTTCAGAAGCATGTTCCTCATTCGTTACAGGTACCTGGCACTTCCTGTATTCTAAGGAGAATTTATATTTTTAGACAAGAGCCTAAGTAAAGGTGCTTTAAAAAACCAGCTGCAAACAATCAGGAGTATTCTGACAAAAAATTTTCACTGGAAAATACTGATTCATGGAACCCTGACCTTCCTTTTTCCTTTTTTTTTGGTAGGAAGAAGGTCAGAGAAATATTTCTTCAGAACTCTAACAGACTTTTCAGAAAAAAAGCTACGGAGAATAAAAGCATTACTGTATTAACCTGAGACACAGGAGACCCAGACTCAGCTTGGAGCTTTACCTGATTTGATTTTGGCCTTAGCACATCCCAGGTGAATGCCCTGACCAACTGCATGCACCTCGGCTTCTGGCACTGGCCCAGGAAATTTATGGAGCCCGGGAATTAAAAATGTTCCTTGGATACTCATCAAGAAGATAGGACAATGGCAGGAGTAGGACCCATATCTGCAGAAATAATGGGAAAGAAAAACAGGTGCAAAAAGAAATTTGTCCAAATGAAATGAAAAAAATACCACTTTACAACATATCAGTCACTAAGATGCCTAGTTTCTCTACCTTAAAACCAGGAAAACCAGAATCTCTTCCATCAGGTCTGCAATCCCCATTTACAGTGATAAATAGCGGTACAGTGCTTCGACCATCCTCTTGAAAAAAGCATATGGATCATCAAATTCTAATACCCCTAAGTCTGAGGAAAACTCCCAGTGACTTTATTAAGAGTTTTGTCTTGATGACTAGGGATTTTGGAGTTCAGGGGGTGGCCCTGAAATTTCAGGGTCACATCTCCTCAGTAGCACAGCTGAACACAAAACAACCAAGCTCAAAGGAATCAACCAGGACTTTGAAATTCTTCTCCTCCCCCTAAGGCATCACACAGCAGTGTACAAGTTGCAAACGTGATGTGCGATTTGCCTTCTATTTGCCAAGATTTGGATTCCTTTTCTGATCCTGCCTATTGTGCTATCACACCGAATGCCACCGCAGTCTCAGTAAATGCCATAAGATGCTACAAGTCCATGCTTTCTCAGATTCTGCATTTCCCACACTGCTTAGATTTACTTGTCACTGTTTTCCTGCTTGATAACTGCAGGAATGAGAATATTAGGAGTGGAAGTCTAATCAGTGACCACTCTGGCCATTCAACCTGTCAGAGCTGAAAACTCCGGAATGAGCTGCAGTGGGTCAGTGATATGCTAACACATCAATCAGAGCAGGAGGTTCCTGTGCACCAGGGCTCCTCTTTAGCACATACCCTAGCGAGAAGTGGAAGCCATAAAATAAAATTTAAAAAAAACCCCCAAAACCAAAACAAGCCAAAATCAAGCAAAGATCAAAAATCACAAAACATGGGTCTAAGTCTTTTTTCAGCTTGGTGGAAATACCACAGAAATTTACTTGTCCTTTAGATACAGTATCAGGCAGGTATTGAACTAAAGATGATGGGGTTTTTTTCAAAGTCGTATCAAAGATCTGACTCTTTCTTGCACAGTGGATCTAAATATGAGATGTGCACAAATTCTTATAAACCTCATCAATAGCTATTTAAATATATATATACATAAAACAAAACCCACAAGTACAAGTAAATGAATTCAAATGTTCACATTGCTCAATTAAAGCTCAGCCAGCAATGGGCCTGGGCAGCTATGGCCCCAGTTCAACAAACCACTTAAGCATATGCTTAAAACAAGCTCTGGATCAATTCCCAGTGAGGATTAATGCCCATTCGTAAATGCTTCGCTCCTTTGGAAATCACAGAATGAAATATCCCTGGAAAAGCCTTAAAAGTAAAAACACAATTTTGGTTGCTTGTTTTTAAATGATCTTAAGCCAAACTGAATATTCAAGACTCAGCAAACTCTCCACAGACAAACGTTTATTTTCATTCTATAGCACCTTGTGCAGTGAAATTAAAATTTGAGAATGTAGCACAGGGCAGCCAGAGGGAAAGATGACAGCAGAAGGTGGAGGTTAATGCAGAAGGACTGCCTGAGCTTTCCAAGTACGTTATAATAGAAAGCACACGAATAAGATGGCTAAGCCGGTAAATAACGATAAATCAATCTACTGCTATTTCTGTGGTTCTGCAAGATGCACATGTCCTGACAGTCCTGTTTAGGTATTAAATTGAGAATGTGAATTGATACAAAGTGAAATGTTTTCTTTCCCTCAAGCTTCTTTTGTGCCTAGATGGACTGATGTTCACACTCCACTTTTTTCCTTTGGTTAACCAAAGAAATAAATTCTTGATTAGATCCACATTTTTCATGTTTTGCAGAGAATTTTTTGCCTACACATACAAGTCCTGCTGGGGTAAGCCAGCAGAGACCTATTGACTTAGTGTCGTAGCAAATTACATGGCCCTATAGTCACATGAAATATTAACTCAAGGGACCGATATTTTCACTGGATCAAAGACCGATTAATGAGAAACAGAATACTGGTTTTCAAAGAGGGTTTAAGAAGTTAGAACAAAACACAGATCACTTAATATACTGCAAAAGTTGCAGTAACTTCCTGACAGTTTGCTTGCCTACAAACCTCTCAGCCCTGATTTATTAATATTAGATGCTGTGCCAAGTTCATGTCATAAAGGATAGATGCTGTGTGCCCACGCTCTGCTTGGAACTGCATAAACATGATCATCAACTAGATTTGACATCATAATCAAAACAATGAAAATAAGTTAAAGGTGGCAGGCAATACCCAAGAAACTGTATTAAGAAGCTTTGTCTACACTAAGAAAAATAAAATTTGCCTCCACTGATGGAGGGAAGGACCTGTTTTTTAGAGGAATTCAGGTGCTTAAAGAAGCAGATGGGTGCACAGCGGGATTTTTAGAAGCTCTTAGATGGCAACTCCCACTGAAACTGCTGTGTATTAGGCAGCTAGGTATTTCAGAAAATTCACATTACCTGCATCTTTAAGCACCTAAATACCTTTAAATATTTGGCCCAAAGACAGCTTACTGTAACGTCATAGGAAACAGAATAGCCCCTGCTCCAGGGAAAACAGTTTATTGTACGGTCAATTAATTTTCGAGCAAGAGAAATCTAGATAAGCAATTTGTAAGAGAAATATGCCCAGAACTCCCGAGTTATGATTTCTGAACGGTATTTTGTCACTGAAAGAAGAGATATGGTACAAAGAAATCTTGGGCATTTTCTGGAAAGATTATAACAGAAACGATATGGGTACAGATTAGGCGCTTATCTCAAACCGGAATGCAGGATCTTTAATCCCACGGAAGAGTAAAAGATAAATGTAGTACCTCAGTGCTTGTGAAGGGAGTAAGGGGCTGGTAAGTGCGAGGGCTACAGGAGGGACACACACCCTGCAGAGAAGGCAGGCAAATGGCTGTGGGCATCATTTGTCTCTTTGCTCTGGGAGAAAGACATCAGCGGTCGCAGTTTCTGTCCCAAGGAAGCTCAGGAATTCCAAACGTGAACCCATAAGATGTTTAGGGACTTTCATGCCTGCCACTGTGATGGGAAGGGGCACTGCAGGTGTCGCGGAGATGAGACACCGCATTCAAACTGGCTCAGTGCCATTTAGTTTTCTAATTCTGCTGGTCCAAGTGCCTGAGAGAGCACATCCCGTACAAATCCTTTGACTCCTACTTCAGCAGTGGGAGCCACAAGTAAGGAAGGGCAACTGCAGCCTGGTGTGTGCCCAGGCTTTGCCCCGTTAGCCTGAAGCCCAGAAAACCAGACAAGTTTCTTGGCTTACCTTTTACAGAAGAGGAAACTAACTGTTGTAGTTTTGCACTGTGCCACCTTTCAGTGGGAGAAGAGGATTTCTCCTGCATCACCAATCTGTGTATCCCATCCAAGTCACTTCACTTAACATGGAAAAAAACAAGCAGTGACAGAACAGGGCCCTTAGAGTAAGGCTCCCAGCATAATGCAGCCACAAGAATTTAACAAGTGGGATTTACTTAACTGGTCACTAAGTGTTAGCATTGCTTTAAAGACATCTGGCTGAAAGTGTTTCTGTGGTCATAAAGAAACAGAACCGAGAGAGCAGAGAAAATGCCTGGCAAGCAAACTCTCTCTCTTTTGTTTAATAGCTCTCTTCAGACTTGTAAGCCTAGAAAAAGCTTCATTAAAGTTAATGGACAAATCTTCCAGGAAAAAAAAATGAAGTACTTAAATGTTACTGGTTTTGGTCTGAACATGCAAAATTTCCCTTCCTTGCTGGGCTCGCCCCACGATAGCAATCTTCAGGCTGAATTACATAAATATTGAGAGCTTTCAGGCTGGCTTTGTATCTCAGACCTGATGAGTGACTGGCAGAGTTCATGGGCCAGGTTCAAAAGCCTTGCAAATGGGCACAGCTTCACCGAAGTCAGTGGGAGACCTGCACACATTACAGGAACCTTCCATAAATAGAACAGAGCTGTGTCCATTTGTACCAGAAATGACTGCAAATTACTGCCAGCAACATTACAGAGAACATTTTTCACCCTGTAGACTTCAAAGAAACAGTTCCTGAAGATACCATGCAAAAATACCCCCTCCAAGTAATTTCATTAGCTACTGCCATGGCACCCTTCCACTTAATATTTAAACCCTCTCTTCCACACCAGTGTTAACTGCAATTAGCCTTGCTACACCTTCAGTGAGCTATTATGCTTACTTTTCCATAGGTGACTTGGGCTCAGGCTGTGACCTTCACTGGGTCCCAGCAAGTTAGTGGAGAGACATAGCAAGGTGCTGGGACAAAGAAAGTTGAATATAATCCCTTACATAACAGACTTGACACTCAGTCTTCATCCACAACAGGTATTTCACAGAAGAAATGCTTTAAAGAGCTTCCTTATAGATTCACAGCACAGAAAGCAGTAAACTTACCAAGCTGTATGCTTCTAAAGCTCAGTTAAGAAACTCGGAAGACCCATACGTGCTGCCATTTTAGATTCTAGATGAGATTTTAAATGGATGGCTATTAAAAAAAGGGCCACATGACTTCTACCTAAGCTGGACAAAACTGCAACTAGGGATGGGACTCTGCACAAAGACGACTGTATTGCACTGCCACACAACCTGACGTGAGACATAGCAAACATAACCTGCAGTTCCCATTTGGGTGTTGGAAAGTGTAAAAACAGGGCTTGAGATGTCCTTTTCTTGTCAGACATGAATACTGCAATCAAAGATAAAGTGTCCCGCTGTGAAGTCTGCAGTTCATACAGGGAGCAGAATGTAACAGAGACCACTTACACAACACGAGACTCCTGACTGCCCTTGGTACAAGGTTGGCAGAGACCTTTCTGGATGAACAAGGAGGAATCATTTCTCACTAGTGGAGTGTTCCTAAATTTTTTACATATTATCTTATTATAAGACAGTATGATATTGCTACCTGCTCTTTGTTCAAACTAATACAGTTAAAACAATAGAAGAACAGTTGGGTTTTGATATAAGTGACTTGTTTTGGCAATTTTCAACAGTACATCAATAAAGTGCATTGTGCCATGGCCTCTTTAAGCAGAGTCAAGTGCACTAGCAGAAGAATCAGTAAAATACTCTGAAAGAGGTTTTAAAAATCTGAGAGGATTTAAGGGATCTCTTGGCAGCACTGTCAGGCTACTCAGCAAAACCCACAATGTTTTAATACTGACTGTCAGCTCTCCAGCTTGTAAGCAGAGGCCAAAAGGTGTGGGTCTGATGATCCTCCTATAAGTCAGAAGACTGAACACTTGCGTAGTCACCAGGAGAACTGACAAGGGTCCCTTTGATAGAAAAAAAAACCACCTAAAAACTTTTAGGTGTTCATCTTGACAAACCTCACTTTTTCCCCATCAAAATTCAGGGGAAGAAATCCAATACTTCACTGCACAAACTCAGCAGTCCAGGCTGGGGCCGACAGCACTATGTGCAGTACAGGACACAATGGGGTGCGCAGGGGACCTGAGATTTGTGGCTTCGCATTTTGATCTCCAGTGTCTGTTGAAATTTCTGCAAAGCCATTCTAATGTACTCCTGAAAACTCACTAACCCGAACAGGCTGTAGAAACCCGGGCTCAGATTGCTACAGATATTAGCGTGATTACGTCCTGACCGATTTCCTGAAGAAAGTTGAGTGAACACCTGCTTTTCAAAGATGACCTTCATGTTTTAAGCATTATCTAGCTACAACGCGTAATCTAGTTTACGCAGATTCTAGCTTTTTCATTTTTTGCTTTCAAATAAAAAAAATTTGTTAACACTAACTTCCCTAATTCTCAATAAAATAATTCTAAACAAAGTCTTGATGACTTCGTAATCCCTGAAATAAGGCGTCAGAAGGCTTTCAGAGCTCCCAACAGCCTTTAAAGTTTGAGACAAGCATGTATTAGCCCATGATACACATAGGGAAAGGTTAATAGCTAACAACAGATTTCCTTCCCCGTTCCAACTCACGGCTCTACCGCCTACGCACAAGCACAGTCACTGCAACTTTCATGGTCACGATTCCTGTAGCTGTGGAGCTGTGCACTTCTCCTGCATGTCTTCACCTGAGCAGCAGCCCTAGTTCACACCTCTCGCTTCCCAAAGAGGTCAGTCACTTGAGATATTTTTCACCAGTCACTAGCTTTCAGTCCTCTTTCGATTAGACACCACAAAACTACTTCAGATTAATCTGTCTTCTGTAGTTTTGTACCTGGATTGAGAACGCCTTGGCGCAGGGTCAGCTTTTTGTTCTATTTGTACAGTACCTCCCATAAGGGCTTTCCTGTGATAACTGAAATAGTAAATATGTAACAAAAAATATGTAATAAAAAGAGTCATCAGCAAAAGGAGGAAATGAGAAAATGCTAATACCCATCACCCTAATCTGTGGTTTACGCTTCCTCTCTTCGACCACAATGGAATAATTAAAAATGATCAGTGTAAATTTCAACATTAGATGTAGAACTTAAAAATCAGAAACGGAGCAGCTGCAGGGATTGCCTGAAAGCCAGCGTAAGCATCACCTTCCTTGCCCATAGGTAAAGTGGTGAGACTGAAGATAATATTCTGATTCACAGCATGATAAAAGTATTTTACTCTAACATTTTCCAGTAGGCTTCTCTGCAAAGCTACCATAACTAAAATGAATTTGAAAAGGTGTTCTTCAAGAACTCCGTAGTAAAAGAGAGGGGGAAGGGTTTTACCGTTTTTTCCAAAGCATGCTAGTATCACTTGACAACTTTTTGTCACATCGATTCAAATTCACTTTTTCCCCTGAGAAGTATAAGAATTCATCAGCTTTCCCTGTCTGATTTCTGCTGTCAAACACATCAGGAAGCATGTACCTCTCCATAATTCAAATTCTTTCCTGCCCACCTTAATTGTATGTCTCTTTTCTAGATGTAAGATAGCAAGAATGGGCTGCCTCAAAGGGAGATTTCCTCTAGATGTCCTTATATGGCAGGTATACATGATCTCTGAAGGATAAGTTCTATGCTTAATCCTTCTGTCATCAATTTATTTTATGTCCCCATGCTTCATGACAGCCATTTTGATGGCCTTGTCTACAGGGAATATTACCATGAACTTCCTTAGACTCTGCAAGGAATGAAAGGAAATTTGTCCCTCCAAGTATAAGTAATTCCAGCTGTTTCAGAAGAAAGCAAAATAGTAAATTCATGCTCCTCAGAGGCAATAAAACAAATTCTGATTTAGCTGATTGTCTTAACATAAGAATTGAGGGTAACTTCCCACTTCTGTGGAAGCCAGTTAAGATCTCACATATTTCCATTTACCTTTAACAACTTCCAGTCAGCCTACAAGCAGGTCTGTTGATAACAAGAGGTTGGTGTGACAGACGGTAATTGCCAGCAAAGAGTAGGTGTTCATCTCTGTGCTTCTAGTTTCACAGAGCTCTGACACACTGTAGATCCTGGAATTTGTATGGCTTTTTGGTGATACTGACTCTGTCCCCAGTGTTACACAGAAGGCATTTGGACCCCCATGTTATTTGTGCTACATCTTCAGGGATTAGGGCTCTGCAACTCTGCATCTCCACCTTTTTAACTCCAAATGTCACACGTTGCTAGGGAAGACCTTTAAAAATACTTAAAATTTGACCTGCAGCACTGGATTCCTTCAGTACAGTAGCTTTCTGAGACATCTTTACCATGAGATGCTTTGGTACCCACCGAGGATTGTACACATCAGCAGGGTTAAGGAAAAAAAAAAAAAAAAAGGAATTTTTTTGCAGTGCCTAAGTACCACAAAAATATTGAACAAAAAAGAATGAAAAGAGAAGGAATACAAACCAACTGTACTGAGGAAAGATATTCTTACCCTAATACGTTGGGGACTTGTGAAGAGTTCACTTCTCAGTGGTGTGAAAATATGTCAAGGTTATTGAACCTAAGGCATGTCTCTGCTAACTAACTGTTGCTTTCTCTGCTGACCTTTAAGTGTCTGCTTATCCAGCTTCTCTAGGACTTTGTAAAGTGTACAAAAGGTATCCTTTACGCTAGATAACCAATACTTTGGGCTGAATTCTCATTGCTTACTGTGCAGCCAAAGAGGCATCCCCTTGTTTTGCTCCCACGTTTAAACAAACCGAACAGCCATCATCTCTAGACTTCATTGTAAGCATCTGGATGCCTCAAAAAAAAAAGTTATATACAGTTAGATATTCAAAAGAGATGTTGAGCTTGTTTCTGTCCATACAAAATAAATATTGCGGAGTCGGGGGGGTGTGTGTGTCTGTGGCAGTAGGGAAGCTACGCAACTCCATCATTGATTAACATAACTGTCAATATTTTCAACAGAAAAAAAATAAGCAGAAGAAAGCACATAAAATAAAAAGTTGTTCCATTCTTCTCATATTCTCCCAGAATTCCAGAATATCTATAGATTTCTCATCTTTTAAAAGAAGAAACTTCCTAAGACTTCTGATTCTATGAGACCTTTCCAGGCTTCTCATTATTGAAACAATTTCTCATTCAATTAAACCACCGCCTATTTTAGAAGGCTGGAATTCAGTGTTGTATACTATTCCTTGATGATCTCAGCAAACCTAAAGCTGTACAGAAAAAATAAACCCCAAACACCCAAAATCGGAAGAAAAGGCACAAGGCTACTCTTGTACTTCTTTTCCTTGCCCTATTTAGACAGATACAACCTGGAAAGAATTCTGCCACTGCCTACTGCTGGCTGAAGCCCCTTCCTGTTAAAGTCAGAGAGAATCAGAATAAGTTTTGCAAAAAACTGAGAATAAAACCAAAACAATCACCCAGCAAACAGAGTAAAAAGAAACTGTAAGCAACTATTTGTATCAGTGAACTTGAAAAACATCATCTGCTGTCTTCACTTAATGTCAGTAGTTACTGATGTCCACTCTCATAAATATCATCTTGTAACTGGCTTTTCATCCCTTTCCATCCACGCCACTCCTCCCCCCCAACACACACTCTGCTGTAATATATGGGAAAATTGAGCTCTGCAAGTAAATTCCAGGCTGGTGTATCAGCAAATCTCAAGAGATTTCCATGTAGTGCCGGCAATTTACACCCATAGCTAATTTGACCCATTAAAGAAGTTATTCTGGTCAATGAATTAGCTTGTTTATGAGTAAAAGCAAGTAGTGACTGTAAACTGAAGTGCTATTTCAATATTCTTTATTTACAAACTCTAGTTCAGCAAGGCTTACACTGTAGTTATGTTTGATTAGAACTGATTCTGTTGCACAAGTTGAGTACAGGTTATTTAAGGAGTACCTAACTAAAATAACACATTTCACTAATAAATGGTAATACTGAACTCTACCTCTGTTCTCCCAACTCTTTCAGAAAAAATATATATCCAGAAATAAACACACATTGTTCATATGCCTGAAGGCCAAGTGAATACACTTAGTGCTAGTTGAAATAAGACAGTTGAATGCTGCTGAAATCTTACTGAAGTAGCTAGCAAAAGGCCTGAGGAACAGAACACAATAAGCGTTCAAAAACATCTCACAATGTAATAATCAATGTGTAATACGAGCTAGGGGTTAGTTAAATAAAATGTGAAAGCTGTATTAATGAACCCTTTCGCTGTCCAACACAGCATTTCATTTTCTTTCACAGGCTGCATAATGCAGGGCCTGGGAATAAATTATAGATGAAACCCCCATCATATGTTTATAAATACACTAACATTAGCATTTTACTTCCTCATAAATCTGCACCAAACATTCAGGCGCAAGATAGAAAGCCCTGTAAAACAATGATATATTCTCTGCTTGCAAGACTTGCCTAGTGGCCCATTCATTTCTACCGCTGTTCTTCAAACATTACTTTCTCCGCTCATGCCCCCTCATTTAAAATCCATTTTAATTTAAAGATGTTCGATGCAGTCCTAGTGGTACATTTACTCATCCTGGTTATACATCATGGAGCAGGGAAAAGAAAATTGTTTAATCTAGAGATACGGTTCACTGTGGTCACCACTGAACAGTGGAGTAATTACCAGATCAGCTCCGCTAAAAATGCACTCAGGGTGTTCTGTGACCTATCATCTTCTAATCTGCATAGTGAAGTATAGCTTCATAACTATAAATTGCTGACTTAATTAAAACCAGGACCTTTCTGTCATTTAATTACAGGGAGAAAGGTTATTGCTTAAATGCAATTTTCCAAATGTGATTTCTTAACAGTTATTAACTGCTTCACCATCATTTATTGTTTCAGATTTTTCAATTTGAAAATAGTCCCTGTGACAGAAGTAATGACTTCATGAAAAACTCAATCTAGATGGAGCTGAGCAGACCCATTTGTTTCTCGTAAGTGGAGCAGACGGAAAACTTGAAAATGTCACAGGAGGATCCTGTGATTGCTCCACTTTACAGGAGTAATTAAAAACCAAGAGGTTGTATTAAAGGTGAAGAGGCTTATGACAATTTCAAGGTTTTTCCCCCTTACTGAAATATTGTGCTTGCATTTTCAACTCTATTAGGAGAGGTACAGATTAGTAATTACTAATTTATCCTGCTCTAGTATACAAAACTAGTACCAGTACACTAAAATAAGCCAGTTAGCTCTGCAGCTTTTCTATTCGTCTTCCAAGAACCACTTTAATTTGAAGAAAAATAAGTTCCATATAATTTCCCTCTTCATATACATCTTTTCACTTGCAAGAACCTTTTCCAGGAAGTGCGCAAGTGCCTTTTAACTAAAATTTGAAGAGCAGCTCACTGTCTAAGACAGACCTTCCATTCAAGAGTGAACTTCATTCTGCTCAGCCACTTTTATACCATTCTGAGTCCAGCGAGAGGAAAATCAGTATCAAGATTTCCCCTGCAGAGTACTGCATGAAATGCTACTTGAAGGACAAACCTGGCCATTGTAACTCAGAGCAACAGCTAAAACCTGAAAGGTCTCTTGCAGGGCACTGCACATCCAGGGCTAGGCCAGGGGAAAAAAAAAAAAGGAAAAAAAAAAGGAGAGAAAACATCAGATGATTGCTGTTGCTGGGATGACAATTTCTTGCTCCCAATAAGAATATACTTTTAACCTGAATTTTCCATGCATCCCCTTTTGTGTAATCAACTGTCCTTCCAAAATACGTGGGAATGTTACATGCAAGAGGTTTTGCAGATCAAGGGAAGCTTCATTGTTCAAGAATACCACAGGGGGATACGAAGCTTTCTACAAGGCAATCACATATTCCTTCACCCTTGGGGCGAGACTCCTACATCCAAACAAAGCTTCACTGACACCACTGATGGGGGCTTTAAGGTGTCGGAAGAGCTAGTAGTGGCTATGGCAGGCTGCATTAGAGACCCATCCATTTTAAACAGCTTTGTGATCCCATCAGTATATCACAGTCTCCAGCTCATTAATGCTCCAACATCCTCCTCAGTGAGGGGAGAGCTGCTGTCCTCAGGCTATTGGTGTGGAGCAGGAGGAGAGAGGCCACATCACTGCGGTCCAGGACCTCCAGCTGCTGGGTCAGAGCTCTGGGGACAGAGCCTCTTCTTTCCTGAGCAAACAAGTCACAAGCATTCATTTTATGACCGCTTTCCTAACATATTCAGCTGCATATGAACTAACTGTGAGAATTTGAAACTTTTAGTGGAACCTGTTACTTAGGAGTTCAATTCTGCAGAGCAGTTTGCTGCAGACACTCACCGTACGCGTGGTGCTGGCTGGGCTGCACAGGCCATGTGGCAATGGTTCCTCTCCCCGCAGCAGCACAGCTGAATATTGCCCGTTCAGAATTTGCTCTGGATTTCCCATTAACACTACACCCAAAATATTTTGAAACCATGTGTCACTTCTGTTCCAAACTGTATTACTAAGTGGAATACCAGCTTTTAACTCTATGTGTTTTTTTCCTCTTATTGTGAGGACAAATCCCGGTTTTGGTTAGTCACCAAACATATGTGGTATTGGTTTTGTTCCCTGACTGGTAGACTTGCATAACTTAGCAATGGAATCAGAACTGTAAACAGCAACATATGTGCATGTACGATGCACAGTTTGCTTTCAGCTAATGATCAAGCACTCCGGGTTACCGTTTGCCCTTGGCACGTATCTGCAGTAGCATAGCTTGGATCTGTACATGTTTAGACTCAGTGCTGGCAGGGGAGTGGCAGTGTGGCACGGGAAATAGCACGAGGGAACATGAATTATCTATTTTAGGACTCTCTGGAGATGGCCTCGGCAAGAGTGAAAACTATAGAGAAAGAAAAGGCGAGAGAGAGATTGACAAAATGGAGGAGCTTAGGGGAAAACGGGAAAGATAAAATGCAGCCACGGTAGACAGAGAGTAGGAAAAGGGATGGTGGGACACAGCCACATTCCCTGGAATGAAAATGCCACAGCTCTGAGCAGAAAGCACCAGGCATAGACTGTCTTGGCAAGGACTCAAAATCTGGACTATCCTGCCAGACCAAAGCAACAGCTTAGTGATCTATACTATGGCCTTACCTGTTTATTTAGAAACCAGTGTTATTGCCAGTTCATGGAGTTACACGATAGGGCTACTAAATTACATGATTTTTTGTGACCTTTTCACTATGCAGAGGAAAGCCTCCCTTCTTGCTGAGAGATCCATCAGAGTGCAGGAGTATCTCCTAAAGAAAACAATGCACCTTCTACCCCCATTTAAAATGAATCTAGAAATTCTCTAAGCAATGTGCACTACTCCAGTGCACTTGAGGAGTTTGGTAACCATTCTCCAGCCTCGATTCTACACTCAGAACACTCCTGTTTCATTCCCCAAAGCCAACAGCTACTCCGCAGACGGAGGAAGGAAAGCCAGTGCCTGACACTGCAGACTTCCTGCTGGATTGTGTCCTGTGGAAGATGCGGAAGAGCTCCCTGCTATCACATCCATGCTGGGTGTGAGTTTTCGTCAAGCCCTTGTATTTGTACAGGACTCCTAGGGAACAGACTTTCCCTAAAGGGCCTAAGGAGCACTTGTAGAATGTAATGATGGTGTCTTTTGTCTCTAACCCTTCCCAAATACTTTTCTATCTCCAATGTCATTGTAGATGGGACTAATCTGAGAATCAGAGACCGAGTTCCGAATAGTGAAGGACAGGTACCCTCTGCAGAAGATTTTTCCAGACTTTGATCACTCTTATTCAAGTTTAATTGAAAATCAAAAAGAAGTAAACCTAATAAGTTCCAGGTAGTATTTTCCATTTCCCTTAGTAGCTGCTGAGGCCCACAAGGCAACAGGACACCTACACACAGTTCAGGGAATTACGAAAGTCCACTGAAGACAGTGATAGTTGCTTTACTAATACTTGAGAATTAAATTCATGTGAACCCACTAACATCAAAACTGCTTCTTCTTTAACACCTGACAGATCTTCATAGGTCTCTGTGAAGCAGACACTCTTTTAGTGAACACCAAAACAGTAACGGATGCCCATAAGCCAGTTAAATTTGTCATTCAGCCTTTGATATGCTGGGGACCAGTTACCCGCTCTGTAGCAAACTTCTCATGCTCACCTATTCAGAAACACGAAGTGCTATTTCACGGACAGAATTGCCTTGATGATGTGAAACAAGACTCACTTTCAGTGGGGGCTGCCCAAGCATGTGTGCTTACAAGAATCACCCTGCCATGCTGTCTTAGGAGCTTTACATGCTTCCCTGTCAATTACAAAAAAATGTATTCTCAGTGAAGCAACACATGGACTGCAAACCACACCATTATAACAGGACATAATGGCCATGCAGGTTAATAGCCTGAAAATACAGAATGAGTCTTTTTTGTAATTCCCTATAGTTTGTTCATTTGATTAATTGAGCCCATCCAATTTCCATTTAAGACTATTAAGAAGTCTGTAGCTCTAGTTATTTTTGTCTGTGAGACTCAGCTTGGAGATTTCAGAAGCTTAACATTCTAGCTGCATGTCACTGCCACCATTGTCTCTTGTCACAATTCTAATTCTATGTTCTGATAATAAAATTTCATTAGTGTCTGCACATCCTTTGCCTTACCTTTGAAGTACTGTCTTGTGCTGAAACGATTAGCAGTACTTTACGTCATATCACTTGACTGTTTGACAGCCATTGTGAGTGAGCTAAACGGGGAGAAATTAAAATTTCTGACAATTTCTATTACATCTAAATTGCTGAGAAATTAAGGGATATTTACTTTTACAAATATTAAAGGTTGTTTAAAATGTAAACTGACTTCATTTTATTAGTAGATTCCACAATGTGCTAATTCAAAATGACTACATGGCCTTCTGTGAATAAATTACCAACTCATTTTCCAAAAGCGAAGGACATTTCCTCCAGGCTGCTTTTTGACTGTTTGTGTCAGTAGAAAAAGAAAACAAAAAAACTTATGAATATTTCAGAACAGAAGATATTCTTGGGTGCCTGTACTCCTTGTTTCATCTCAACACAATAATGAGGTTATGCCTGTATGATATGATTTTTTAACAACTTAACTAAAAGCGTGCCATGAAGCACTAAGTTTATCATATGATGTTAATTTATCTTGGGAGAGGTCTCTCCTTGAGCAATGTCTCGACCCCTGCTAATGCAGACAATCACACCCTACATGCCTATCCGTACAATGACTGAGATTCGTTTGAAAACCAGTTTAGGTTTTTCTGTTCCCCTTCTCCTATGCACTTTGCGGAAGCACCTCCCTGCTTTGAGAGGTATATACATATGTATATATGATGACTTTTGCAGAGTAGTAGCTTTGTTCTTTCCAAATCAGTTGGCCTTCTTTCCCTCTGAATTCACCAGCCAGCCTTCCAGGCCTTGCTGCCTGGCCACCAAGCCAGCCCACCTATGCTGTGACATCAGGTCACAGGCTTGTGGGTGTACATGTTTGGTGTTGCAGTTTCTTCTGTGATTCAGTGTCTCCTCAAAACCAGGTGGCCATTTTCATTGCAGACTCTGAAGACACTTCAAACACTTAAGAAAAAGAGATCATAAGAAGCTTAGCACACCTGCATGGGCTTGTGGGGTGCCACCAGTCAGGTACCTATTTCGGACACAAATAAGTTGCTGAATTCTGGTTTGCCATTTAACCACGCAGGGATGTAGCTCAGTTCTTCTGCTGATTTAAAAATTGAGTTAGTGCAGCTGGCTATAGCTATTTAGGTTTCAGGCTGGGAATGAATGTTGCTAACAACAGTCATGACTTTCCTTTATCTCAGCTGAAGTATTGCAGGGAGGCCAGACTCTCCAATACATTTTGGATAGAAGCCAAGAAAATCTGGACATGGCTCCTCCACTCTAAAACCTTTCCTTTGATTCCCCCAAACGCGCTTCCACACTAGCTTTCTTTCCAGACTGTTGAACCTCTATTTCATCACTTATTAGGTTTTTCTATCTTGAATTCTTTCCAAGACTTTTCTTAGTGTCTAATCACAGCTTTCTTCACAATCTTTATTTTTTTAAAGGTCTCTGTGCAAGGCCCAAAGACAAACACTGCTCCGAAAAGTCCTAATGCTTTGCCTTGTAGCTACCTCCTTTATAGAGTCCATTGTAGACAGCATTCACATGATCATTCTAGGATGAAACCCCGAATGGCTGCTCACAGTGTGCTGGCATGTTGAATGCAGTTTATTCCATGAAGTCTAGCACCCATAAAATGGGTATAATAGTTACCTACCACATAGGATATTGTAAGATTTAATTTATTACCGCTGTAAAGCATTTTAGACCCTTAGAAGAAGGGTGTTACGAAAACAGAAAGTGCTATTGCCATAAAACACTTGTCTGGCTGAAAGCTCTCTTATAACACTGGTCTGCTTGAAAAACAAAGGGGAATGTAGGAAATTGGAGTGTCTTACCAGGCATTTTCCATTAAGAAAAAAAATTCTGCTTTAGTTTATTTGGTGTCAGCATACATATTCTAAGACTCTTTGTGACGGAGAAGGAGGAAGAGCAGTAAGTATGCCTATTGCATAAAGCATACGTGAATAAAAGATTACTATGACATGGAAAAGCATACGAGCTATTTCTCATCAGCTAAGCGCATTTACCAAGAGAAACAGATATGCAAATGCAGCAACTTTGAAAACTTTAAGTCCTCCAGAATAAAGCAAATCATTATAAATAATGCAAACTGTGTAAGAAATACTGAGTGAGGATGTGAAAACAGAGAAAGCTTACAATATTTTATATGACTTAATATGGGCAAGTGTTTTGTTTTGTTGGGATTTTTGAGAAGCAAGAATCACAGCAGTAAATGAAACCGTGTTTAGCGGCTGCCACGAAAGCTCACTGCTTGAAATTCTTTTTTACGTGCTTTGCTGAATCAGGACTGTGGCACATGAAATATACTTCGATCTTGACAGTGGTTCAAGTCTATTCCTTGAAGTCAAAGACCATTTGGGGTTTTTTTTTGCTTTGATGCACCATCAAGTTCATGCACATTCTTTGTCAAAGTATATCCATATAATAGGGTTATAATAAATAGTTCTTTTAACAGTTCATTCAGGATTCCAAAGTGATGAGGTTTGCAAAATGCAAAGAAAAATCACATAGATTTTTTAAAGCAAACAAACTGTAACAACCCCTGAATTAACATCACAACTGAAAGAAAATTAAATCTGAAATAAGTTTATGTGACCTAAAGGCTTTGGGGCAGCACACAGCAACATGCTAAAGACAGACTCATAACCAGAAGCTACATTTAGGACTCAAATCAGGTTTGAGTGGCACATTTCAAATGTTCTTCTGTTCCTTAAAATAGATATGTTCTTACCAGATGCTAACAAATGGCCACTCCATAAATGGCTAAAGAAAGATGTATTCTTGTTCATATTCGATTTTTTCTGGATTCCATGTCATGTCCAGCTTCTGCTCACATGCTACTGAGTCAAAAATAGAGCATGTTGATGCATGATATTTTTGATTTGCCCAGAAGACCACACAGCATGTGACAGCACATATTTCTTACAAGATTTTCATTGAGCTCACTAGAAATCCCCATATAGGTGCTCATAACTTGGGCTCTACATTTTGATTCGAAGAATCAGAGGTTATAAGTATCAAAAGGACCTTTAAGACCCTGGGCTGCCCTCCAGCAGAACAAACACCACAATATTCCTCCAGCAAATTGGAAAGATTCAGAGGGCCATCTCAACTTTCAGCAATGTACTTAGATCAAACTTCCAGACCTCTTTCAACAATATAAAAACAGAAATAAAAATTGGCAGGTGCATCTTTTGCAATGTCCTGTAACATAAAAATCATGAGTTGCTTAACTGAAGTGACTGGAAGTCAAGAAGATAATCTAAATATATACAGCCATTCTGTGAAGCCTGCTGCATTGCAGTTGGACTTCCAAAAAGTTTTCTATAAAACTAGTAATAATATCTAAAAAGAAATAGTATAAAATGAGCTTTACTTCAAATTCTGATGAAGTTTAAGACTGGTATTGTATCCTAGAATACAACTATAGGAACAAATTACTGCAAGAACAGCTTAGGTGAATTCACCGTGCAGTTACCAGCTTCACAGCAACTCGTCTGTGTCCGGGCTCTTCCTCACTGAGTGTGCTAACACTGCTGTATAGATAAATGTATATACTAAGTCTATACCTTACCCTGCTTCACACTAGTTTGTGTAAGCATACGTGGAGAAGGGATTATTGTCATGACCATGCCAACAGACATTGATCTCAAGGCACTTACGCAGAGGGTACTCATTGCTGGTAAAACCATGGCGTGCTCTGGGTTGAGCACTGGGTATTGCTGCCAGTGAAATGGCAGCACTGTGGCTCCCAGCGAAGCCACAGAATTTATGACCTTGTGGCACTGCTCTGCAAGTGTCTGCCCCAGTGATGTCAGATCATTGACAAGTGTTTCTAAACCACGCAAGAGCGGGCAATCTTGCCTTTACATCACAGCTTTTCCCCATATGCAAGGCACTGTTAAGCAAATTTAGCCCACAACTTGGCTGGTGTGCTGCCTACCCCGTGTCACCAGTCTTACAGTGTCATTGCTGCATTTGTTTCGTGTGCACTAACACATTTAAGTACCCCACTCTAATTGACTTCAGCCTTGGAAATTTTGATCTTAAGAGAACAGTTTCACTGATTGCATAGTGGCAAATGGAAGATTGTCACTTGTTTTTAACGTGCTTGCTTTTTACAGTGAAAACCATGAAGTGTACCAGCAACGTTAACCTTCCGGAAACACACAATATTTAAATTACACTGCTCAGAGCACAGTAATTGAGCCAAACAGACACAAGTTCATATCCAGTGAGCTTTCAACGTGGCAAACGCTACCATCAATCCCTCTGAAGTGCCCTAAGGATGGTTCATATCCCCAGAACGTTGTGTTTTTTTTTTCCAACTCTAGCAGTAGATTTAATAAACGAATAACTTCTCCTTACAAGCCTTACCTCAGCCGTGTACTCTGGGCATATTCAGATTGTTGGCTAACTCAGATCTTTCTAACATGCTTAGCTAAAACCCTAAGTAAATAATAAAATACCTCTATATAATTTCTTTGCTCCAGTTTTGAATGAGCAGACTAACAGAAGCCCATGCTTAGACATGAACATACATTTGTTGAACTACCATGTTTATGAAGAGTCATCACACTATTAATAAGAATTTTATGAAAAGATTAATCAATCACTCCAGAGTCCCCTATTTGCTTATGACCTGTACCTAATAACAGAAACAATACTTTCCACAAAGATTGTCACGACGCTCTTCTCCTTCAGCCGTTCAGATTCCTGCTCATCAGTCTTTACTACATTATTTGCAAACAAAAATATAACAAAGGATGACCTGCTTGCCTACAGAATTCCTCAAGAAAAACATACTTTCATTCCTGTTGTAATTCTCCAAACATCTGAATCTACTTTGCACTCACACAGGAATATTACAGACACAGGAACACTTAGTTGACACACAGGTGTCGTCATCAGATGTCCCAGCCTGGGTGCTGCTGGATTCCAGGATAAATGAATACCAATATTCCTAGAAAAGGAAGGACTGTCTCGCCTGCAAAGTAAAGCAATGGCAAATCCTTACTTGTTACACACCACTGCAATGACTCTGGCACCAGAGGTACCTGCAAGGATGCTTTCCACCAAGAAAACAAATAAGTGAACTTTCAGCTACTTGGTATCTTGCAATGAAGTATAATATGTATCTAACTCACCTATGGAGATATTTCAAAAGGCATCAAGAAATGCAGCAGCTGCATTGTTCTCTCTCCTCTTTATTTTGTATTTCTGGAATCCCTGCACTTGGTGGCAGTCCTGACATTTCAAGTTCTTGCAGGGTAAAGTGTAACCTCTATGGGGAACATGCACGTGGTATATGAACCACTGTTGTGCCTCCCTCATCTTCAAAGCAAGACACATTCACCCCTTCTGAGAATATAAAGAAGTGCTGTGCTCTCCCTGCTGGGTTACACTGGCACAAAGCAGATTAAGCAGAGACAGAAGCAAACACTTTTACTTATCTAAGAAATCCAAACATCCTCTTAAAAAATAAGGTCTAAACTATCTTTTGAAAGAAAGTGTATTATATTCACAAACAAAATAAGTATCTTTGTTATCTCTTCAGAATCTGTGGTTAAGCATTTTTTGATTTACTGACTTTTAAAGTCTTGTTTCACTGATGAATCCAACTCTCAATATGCAGGAAATGAACAGATGCCCAATGCTGTCTATTAGCTACCCAATCTGCCTATACAAACGATATACTGAGGCTTAATAACAGATTTTTTTATAAAAGTTTTATAAACCCAGGCGTAAAACACACGCTACATCACAAATACAAAGGGTTTCATAATGACTACTGAAGTCAGTTTTGCTGGCTTTTTGCAGAGTAGGTATCTCGCAAAAAGTTCTGTCCATCCCGGATGATGCCAGGATTTTAGTTCTATTCACTTTAGTAATAAACTAAATTATATCAACTATCCTGAGCCCCCACACTGTCCCAAACTAAATAACAACACCTTTTCACTCTGCTTCTGCCTGTACCTATCATATCATATAAGCAGGAATAAGAACACATACATTCATGCACTCTTATTTTCACATTTCTAATGGATGAGCCTAAAGAATTCTCATAAGCAAAGTGTTTGGAATCTCATTCCAGACCCAAATTTTGCTGTTGTGAGTCCCTCTCCAATCCCAAATGCAATGTAAAGTGTCACACTGAAGGCTAGCAAACTCTTCTAAAATAAGATAATGGTTGTTTTAACCATAGGCTTGTTTTAGGGGAAGACAAGCTGGTGGTGGTCAAGATTCAGCAATGTCCATGTTGACCGAAACAGGACTGTTATTGAAAACTGTCATGAGCTGAAGTACCTTGAATAATTTGTCCCTAAATGATATATAATAAAACCCTTTAGACATAAAAGTATTTTTCTGCTCCAAAAGCATCTTGATCTCAAATGAATCCTGATGTGTAAATAAGCCTTACTTCTGATCACTGTGCTCATCTCACACCCGTAAAATCAGCAGCTTAATCTAAGAAAAAGTCTCTTAATACCTCATTTAACACTCTATCCTTTTTACAAGCATTAGTCAATTAAAAAGTCTCATATTTATTTTCTTTCTTATTTTCGGCAGACTTGTTTATGGTGTTCTCAGTTCTAAAAAGAAAAAAACAGTATAAAGTCACCCTCCTCAGATTAGAATAAAACCATCTCAGGAACCCTAATTATACCTTTGCCTTTGTAATTTTTTCTCATTCGGATTCACAGAGAACTCTTGAAATCAAATGCGAATAAAAGCAAAATATCAGGGTTATTATTATTGAGCACTTACACTGTGTGTAAATTTACTTAGTGCTTTACAAGCAGAAATAAGATAAACTTCTCACCCCAGATAGCTTAGAATCAACATAAGAGAATCAAACACAAGGACTGCAAAGAACTGGGTGTAAAAGGGAGGGTGTGAGGGTAGAAGAGGTTGATAAGAGAGGGCGATGTGGAAGGGCTCGCTGGTGTCCCTGCACCGGAGCGCAGGGAGGGGCCGAGCTGCTGCCCCCCGACCCGACAGCAGGTGAGGTGGGGCTGCTGCCCAGCTGGGCCCCCGACACACACTCCCCGCCACCCTCGGGCCCACAGCACCGGGCTCCTCCAGCGGGTCACGCTCCCCAGCTCCAGTGCAGAGCCACAATGCCAATGGCCTGATCTTCAGGTTATTCTGTCGCTCCTGCTGGCCTCGGCAAGGCTTACCCCAACTCCAGAGTGCCCATGTGTGTGTGTGTGTGTGTGACTAAAGCAAAGGTGCGGGAAGATGCTGGCCATGGGCTTGTCCCAAGTCAGGGTCAGATCTTCAGCTGCAAAGCTCCACTGGCTCGTGATACAAAGTCAGTCTACACCAGTTGAGGAGCACACTTAAATAGCTCCTAAAAGCTTCAGCACATCTCATTCAGAACACATATTGCAGATCAAAGCTAGCTATTTGTAATACCAGGGTCAACTCCATGTGCAGATTGTTCCCATTACCCTATCAAAGATAGCAGAACATAGAAATGGTGTTCAAAGCAGAATTCAAGAAAAAGTCCCAAGGACAAATCTCTTTAGCCTAAAGACTGAGATTATTTTCAAGTCCAAAGCTCCAATTCTGCTGGACTGAACAGGAAACTGAGCCCTTTTTCAGGAGAGGGAAGCGGCACAGAGAGGTGGCGTTGGGATTAGCATCCTAAAACCACCTGCAATGATGCTAGATCCAGGTTTGAGACTCCACCAAGCAGTCACAGCTCAGTGAGGAGAAATACCGACTGCCACTGCGGAGCCCAGATGTTCAGTTCAGTGCCGCGGACCTTCATGAGTCTGACAGCTTACATAAGCCATGCCACAGGGTAAAACACTAGAGCCCCAGGGATCAGCCTGTGGCAGGTAACATCCCTATATTGTCATTCGGGGTTTGAGGCCCAGTTTTCATGCTCTATTTCTACCACTTCCGAGTTGGTGGCAGGTTGGTCTGCAGCACGACGCAGTCTCTGCCAGCACTTCAAGAGTCAGGCACCATGGGAGGGTTTTAACAATCCTAGCCATCATTTTTCTGGCGTGGGCTCACACCTCCAGCACTGGAGGAGAAGCATCGCTTTGTCCCCATCCATCCTCTGACACTCCAGCCATAAAGTTGCTCTGCATAGGAGCCAGTTTTCTCTTTGCCTCATTTTCTGTCTTTAGTCTCTTAGCATTGATTCCATATGTGCTGAGGATGTGTCTAGATGAATATTTACACTGCTCATCCAGAACACAGCCACTGTTTCCAATTAGCTAAAACAGGTGCATCCCATCCACAGTAACATGGACTCAGGACAAGCTGCAAAACCCACCAAAGAAGTGGAATAATGATGTGGCAGTTATTTAACTCGGTCATTGCTAAGTAACAAATCACTCATTGTGAAACTGTTAACAGCTATCTCAGGGTATCCCTTCAAGCAGCAGTTGCTGCAGTGTCAACATACCTTGAGATATATACACAAGGTCTCTGGAGACTTTATAACTTGGTTGCTAGCCAGTGCTGCTGCATCTTCACTGCTGCTATTACCTCTGCCAGTTAAATTAAGACAGGCCAACACACTAGAATCGCACTTTCATTTTGCCGGGTAGACCTATGGAGAGAAAAACAGCCCCAAATCAAAACAGAGTACCTGATCACAGCGAGAGACAGGTGCATAAAAGACAGGTCAAACCATAATTTTTCTAGTGAACATAACAATTCCACTCTTTGAAGAGCAGCACGCAGAACCAAAAGATGCTAAACCAAGCGTCGGGCTGGCCATGTCTCAGACACTGCTGAGGCAGATAAAGCTGCTTCCTAACCAGTGCACAGCACCGCTCAGGCCCAGGTTCCCTGCCAGCAGAACAGCAAGGGGCAACAGGAACAGTAAGGGGACATGGTGCCCTTAACTGGTCCTTAACTGGTGCCAAGTTAAGGACTCTCCTGACCTTCTTTTTCACTGAGCGCTGGTACCTTTCCTCAGCTTTCCATCACCTGTGTGATGCCCCTTTGTGTAGGGCCATGCACAGCTCCCTGATGACCACAGTGTCAGAGCTTGGAGAGACAGCAGGGCTGCCCACTCACACAGGAAAAAATGGCCAGATGGAAGCGTGAGGGACAGTCAAAGGAAGAAACAAATGGTTGGAGCCACTGGAAAAGAGACCAAAGAAAGCACTGCTCTTTACCTAGCAATATTTGCACGCCCTGTAAAATGCCTGGCTACAGCAGAGGCACTCCACAGGGAGAGGAGGAAGTTGCTGTCTGAACGACAGTAGGAGCCAGAGGGAGAGCTTCAGATTTGTGTACACGCTGCTTTGGCCAGTCCCTGCCCCACAAGTTTAGCAAACGAGCCCCCTCCAATGTTTTCTCACAGACTTGTATAGCACTAGGACTGCAAGAAGCCTTTGAAATCAGAGGGTCTGATTCTTCCCCAAAGCCATTTTTACACCAGGCCAATTCCACTTCCTTCAGAAGATTTAGCCCAACTTGCACTTCGCTTGAGAGCAGAATCAGACCCACAAATCTTTCGAGATGCAGTGACGCTGAATTAGTGTCAACATTTTTTCCAAGAAGCACCATTCTAAGTAGATGCCTACACCTCACAGAAGAAGTGCACACTCTTAAATGTGGTAATTAGCAAGCAGCACTACAACAAAACATCAATAATATGAAATCTTTAGCAGACTTTTTGCATCTGCTTGTAGATGGTTTGTTTTTCATGGAAGACAAAGCAGTAACTGCATGTAAATTACTCTCATGTCAAGTGCTAAAATGCAATAATGTACCACTCTAGAACATGCACAGAAACGACTGCTTTGCCATGCGTTTTTTACTAAAAGTAGTAAACTAATCATCTGAATAAAGCTGAATGGGTTGTTACACACCCTCAGCACAGCCCAGGAGCTCTTACATGTTGCGATTTGGAATTGGTAATTCACATTTGTCACAGAAAGTCAAGACCAAGTGGCACAGAGAAAGTTCCTCACCCACATCAGACGAATGCCTGCAAAGAAGCCCAACTATGCCACCTAGAATAATGTCTTATGCTTAATCCTTGCTGCAGTCAAGGCTGCAATATCCTAACAACAGAACTGGTGGTCCACTTTCTCCATCCAGCTTGAATATTGCGCTCTCTAGCTGTGCTGGACTGCGTGAGCCCCATCCACAGAAAAAAATATGTAGCACTCCTGCCTCAGGACACTCCTAAATCCCTTGTGTGCTGCTTCAATACAGAAATCCAAGAAGAGGCCTTTTGCAAAGGGGATTTCTTCCTTCTCACCATGTGTGCCTTGAAGCAGCAGAGAAAAATGTCACAGTCAAAACCTGTTCTCTTACGAAGAAGTCTGGATATGCCAATGCAACAGCTCTCTGACCCCCAGCACTTTGTCCTGTTCCTCTCTGTCCTCTGGAGCTGCCAGCACAGGGCAGAGATTGCTGCCACTTACCTGCTGGGAAATCCCTGCTGGCAAGGGCGAGCTGTGGTTTGAGAACTGGCACAGCCAGCATCTGACATTTACTCGCTGCGGTTGCCCTCACCAGGGGAAGCTGACTTTGGCTGGAGCACTGTGTGCTCTGGCTAACCCAGCTGGCAGACAAATCCCCAGGGACTCCTTGCAGCGCGAACCAGAGCAGCCTGAGGCTGCACTTCTATAGCCAGGAAAGCCTGGGGCAGAGACATTCAGTCCAGTGCAGAGCCCAGCCTTCGTTGCCCCCATAAAAGCCCAAGCCAGCTTACAGTGAGGTTGGTGCCAAGGCTCCCGTGCGAGAGAGAATCCAGCTTGTTCAGAACAACGTCTTCTGTGTTACTGCCAAACCCCACAGGATCTCAGGTCCAGTGTTAGTCATGCTGCTGGTGGTAGTACACATTTATGGGGTCTGTTGCTGAGGCTCTGCCATTTACTGCTTTGTTCATTCAAGAAAGTCAAGTTGGCTTAATCTTATTGTGTTAACAGATCTAAATATGGACATAAAGAACTTGAGCATACATAAGCACAATGAATATGAGTCTCTCATTCATCCCTGCATAGTACACGGTAAATTGCCAGTGCAGTCCTTTCAGCTTACTAACAGCTTTAGACTTTGCCTCACAAAGATTACGTTGCCCACTCGGCAATTCAACCTCCTTCTAATACTTTTAAAACAGAGAAAAGGCCAAGACCCCTAGAGAAGATGCCAGAGATCGAATAGTTGGCCCTGAAAGCAGATGAACTGCAACAGCCAGCAAAGCAAACAAGCCATGCCAACAGCAGCCCTCTCCAGCAGAGGAAGTGCAGTTGCTGTTCTGGCATCCACATAACCCAAACTCTTACGCACACAATGCGGATCTCTGCAAGGCAACAGCCAGTATCTGCCTGGAAGCGGTCTTTGCTACTTGGAACTTTTTCAGGCTTTCTCAATGCTGTAGATTTTCTTCTGTTTCCCTCACCCTTCTGGTCATTTTGGAAAAATAAATTCACTGGAGCCCAGGCTCCCACGCTTACTGGACCCCAGAAAGCTCAACCGTTAAAGGCTGGAATGCACTGGATGATAATTTGGTTTTTTTCTAACAAAAAAGAACTTCCATTTCCCTCTGAACCACACTGAGCACACATCAGGAAGTGAGCATTTGCAAGGCTGAAATCTCAGCATTGAGCATTATTTAAATTTGTAGGGCTATTTAATGTTCATCACACACTTGATCCTAACAGTGCGAGTGATTTTCTATCAGAGCATTTTTTTTCCACTTCAACAAGGAAAACTGCCCCTCCAAATATAAGCACTGCTTGTTATTTTGAGGCAGTGAGGCAAAACATACAGCACATAGACCACATTTAGCTTGCTTAGCAGATGTCTACAGATCACTTGATGTTAATTTCAACATAAAAGTTATTATATTTCTGGCCTTGCCCTATTAGTTGTTAAATAATTATTTATGCTTGGCAGATAAATTCTAGGAACCTTGACTAAAGCCCATCAACCCTACTAAACTAACCTTATTTGACACAACAGTTTTCACTCATAGAAGACCCTAGATGTGGCGTTTGTTGCCTGTATGGCTCCATTTCACAACCTAAAAGGTAATCTCGTATTTATATTTAAACATAAACTGCATATAATACGCATTCCAACATTACTTCATAGGCAAGGAATTAGCCTGTCTGGTTCACTGACGTTTACAGCTGTGTACTATAGCCAGTTTCAGTTCATAACTCAGTTTATCTAAATAATCTCTTATTCACTTCACAATTCTGGCATTAGATAATACATTTTTCCATAGATGTTTTTGGCTGGGCCTATCTAGTTCGCTATACTTGTGATCAGTTAAGAACTCGTGTGTTGTGGCCTTGATGGCTACAAAACAAAACAATAATTGGAAATGTAGACTTCCTGTAATTAATATACTTATGTGGCTAACCCTTCTTACATGAGTGCTATTTATACACCCTCAAAACCGCAGTTGTTGTGCGTTCTGGTTGAATGGTTTGTAAATTCCAAACAGCCAATCTACAGCAAAACTCAGAAAAGGTATTGAGGGCAAGGCCCTGTATGAAAGTCTTTCAACCAAGTCTTTGGACAGTCAGATGTTGTTGTCTGAAGAAAATTTAGTTGATATGCTGTCCTTTGTGTGCATCTTTTCGTGCAATTACACTTTTGCATCCTTAACAGACAAGTTAGAATTTAAAGATTTGGAAAAATTAGGAATTTGAATGTTTGACTGTGAAGAACTCAGTCGATACGCCTATTTGTATTCCATCTGTCTGGATAAAAGAGCACAGCTTCTCTATTATCGCAGTAATGTACATTATGTCTGCATTTAAGGTTGTGTGCAGTTTATGATTTGTTTGTGTGATAAACTGAGATAAAAATTAGTGATCCAAAAAAGCAGAAAAGGAATTCATATTGCTTACAGCATACTGCACTTCTGTCCTAGAAGCTGCGCAGCATTGTTTTGCACCGTTGACAATTAAACTAAACTCACTAAAGTTACCAAGATGCTTTCAGCGGATTTCAGTGGACATTGGACTGTCCCCTTTTGCAGTTGGTGTGCCTGTGTTCCCAGGTAGCTTCATTTCAGTGGGTCATTGTGCTATATATTGTCAATAGAAAACGTCAAAGCTTAGAGGCAGTTTCCCCCTTTAATTTCCAAGCCAGCCTGGTTCTGCTTCTCCCAGAAAGCCAAACTGCCTACTGAGAGCTGAGTGTTTCTGTTTCTTCCCACTTTCACCCCAACCACAGAGGTCTGAGCCAGCAGCACTTCTGCTGTAGCTTGCTTTAGAACGGCAAGCTATTTTGTCAGGCCTCAGTATTTGTCAAGACGGGGACCTTAATCCAAGCAGGGAAATCACTGTCAGGTCTGGAGGTTGAGAGACAGGAGGAACCTGGAGGCAGCCACTGGAACACGTGCCCCACAGCCACAGCTGCTCGTAGCTGCACCAGCCTTTCAGAAACCTCTATGGGAGTAACAGAGGAATGCACGGGTGTTTTGGGAAGCGAACTGTTACCAGGCCTTCTTGTGCCATTTCTCCCCTGGCACAATGGACACAGAATGGTCAGTCTTCACCAGAAGCCTGCCATCTAATGATGCCCTAAGAAAGACCTAGGAAAGAAAGCTGAGCTCCCCGATTCCCCTGGATACCTACAGTCCAGGTCGCTCTGCAGCTGCGGCCCTTACATCCCTCAGCCCTGTGACGAGCGCTGTCTATGCTTGACCTTTGCACATGGAGATATTAACCCTGGGTTAAAAATGCTCAACAGATGAGAGCTGTGGATGTTGCTTCACTTCTGCACCCAGGAGGCAGAGGTTGTGCCCAAAAGCAAAGTTTATTGTAGGGTTGATTTTACAGTTATTATTAATGACAAGCCAATTTCTCTCCGTTGATGTCTGCTGCATGTGATAACGCAACGTTTCCTTGAACATCATGTGATAAATTAGCAAAGGTGAGCAACTGGTGAGGCGGAAAAAGTGAAGGGAAGAGACAGTAAATAAAATCATGCACATCAAATATTATTTATTAAACACACATGCTTTTTTGACATATGTATATGATGTTATTATTTCTTTTGCTTTCTGCTAAAATATATCCACTGGTTAAATACAAACTGCACAGCTGACCAATTCAGCAGTTTTTCATATGCTGGCAGGTCCCCTTAGTTTTTTTAGCTGGAAGCAAATAAAAGCATGGAGATAATATAGCGCAGGGAGGAAGGCAACACCTTGCTAGAGCAGGGAACCAGAATCATTAAACCCAATGCTAACTCTACATGTGGCATTGACCCAGGCAAAGCTTTTCTCATGCACACCTTTTTCCCTGTGCTGGAATGATACTGCAGCTCTGACAGAAGCTTTGCAACGGCAGCAGTTTCTGGGATGAACTTAAGATCTTCAACCGAACACCTGTGCTACGAGTTTATTAACAACTGACACCATTTCTCAGACATTCCTAGGTTACTTGCAGACTTCTAATTTTTAATCCAGTGTTGTTAATACCTCACTCTTTTAATAAAAATAATAAATCAACACCATAGAGACATATGTTTTAACAACAAGACCACAGGGAAACAAAAAAATATGGCAGTGATGATCCTCACTGTCCCCTGAACTTATTTAGGAAGAGGTCAGTTCCGTCCTGCAGAAGACATCCTAGCCATGGAAAGCAGAGGATAATTACAGTCAAATATTTTGTCTGGCAGTGCTATTGTTCAGTCAAAGAAACTGGCCTATAAACAGGGTTTCAGGAGGTCTAATGATGTTGTTATTCCAAATTTTATTTTGAAGAGGGTATGTATTTAACTTGCCACGACCTCAGCTTGGCTATCCCTATAGTTCCAAGGCATCTACTATTCCCTTCATCGTGATATGGAGTCTAAGGAGAGGCCATTCTCAGGCAATCAGACACTGAATACAGAAATGACAAAGAAGTATCTATCAGATGCAAAGTAGGCAGACACGCAAAAACTCCAGCAGACAATTAGGCTCAATAGTTTCTGTCAGATAATTAAAAGCCTGACTTTATGTATTTCTTTCTGGTGCAGTTTGTTTTTCTTAGGTAGGCATCCTAGAAGACGCTTTTCAAAAAAGCCCAGTGTCGATCAGGGATGTCTGTAACTCCAAGCACTGTTGCAAGGTTTAACAACAAACTGGATTACCCCGACATGGGTACCTTTCAAATTCCACTGACATCTATAACCATTCTTGGCAAGCTGGCACAGCTGAACAGTGCTGTCAGTGCTACCATTGGGCAAAGTATTGAATTGCTAATTCACGGAGAAATTAGAGTGGAAAAGATTAAACCTTACCATCTGGGATTTGTAGGCAGACCTGTAAGAGTGGCAAACACCCCTGTACCGATACCAGGGGATACAGATTGGCAGTATTTTAATCTCCAGTTAACTAACACTCGCCACATCTACTACCTCTCTAGCACAAATAAACTTGCTCAGCGACTTCAATGATTTTGTTTCCACTGCGCACCATGGTTCTGTTTGACAAAGACCATGTTTTTATGATGAAGACAATTCAGTGCTGGCCTAATGAATAGCTCCACTTGCTTTGGGAACATTTTCCTTACAAACTGGGATCTGACTACACGTATGCCTCTGGCTGCCTGCAGTCTTTCTCTGACTCTCTGCAAATCTCCACCCTCTTTAATCAGGGTCTTTCCTCATTTAACGGCTGGGGCAGTGCAGCCTTCAGTAATCAGTAACTTCAGCACTGATTGCAGGACTAACACCCACATTCCCACTATTTAACCACAGAGCAAAAAGAATTCAGCAACAATCACCAGAAAAGCAAAACCCTTACTCAACCAATTTTCTTGCCTGCCTTTTTTTATATCTTTAACAAAAGATTCTAGTTACAGGCTAGAGTCTTGTACTACTTTCATACCTCCAGGGTTCTAGGGTTACACAAGGACTAGTGTATATGCAGCTCAGCATTCATATAGATTTTTTTGTTTCTCTTGCTTATGACCAAACAAGGGATAACTGTTACCAGCTTCCTTTCCGCTATTTCTTGATTTCATTAACAATGCACTGGCCTTGCTAAGTATTCAGCCACGGCATGTCTGCTTTCAAAAACAAAGCTGCTCTCCCATATCCTCTGTAAATGATTTGAGGAGGTTTACACCTCAGTCCAAACATCTGTGGCTACAATTCCAGCCCCACATGCTCACACTCCATGTTTACAAATGCAGGAACTTGGGTTTAAGCACAACACGGCCCTGCAGCGTATCCAAGTCTCTAGACTTTTATGCCCTACATACACTGTGGAATTTCCACTGTGCATACAAAATTATTCATGACAGAAACGTTGAAGGACCACCCTCCCCCTCCCTCTGCTTGAATACCAATGAGAAAAATAGCAAGAGGTTTTCTTTTCCTTCCCGATCATAGTGAGGAAGGGAAATTTAAAAACAACATGTATCGGGGGAGGGGAAGCGAGAGTCGCTGCAAAATGTTGAAGACCAGGGGTGCGAGTATGTACTTGTATTAACATCTTCCATCCCTGGAGCTGCAGTAATTTGCATGACATTATCTACCTGGGATGTTGCTATGGTTATCACCATACATAAGTAATTACCAGGGCAAATTGCACATACAGCGCACAGATTCATGCTGTCAGAAGCAAAGGGATCTTTTTATACACTTGAAAATGTAAATGTTTGAAAAAACACTAATCACAAAGATTCCCGATAAGACAAAAACTTCAAGACTGCTCCCGAGCGATCTAAGATGGTTGTTAGCTATACTAATTGACAACTGTACCTTAAGGGCCAACTCAGTTCATGCCCAAGCGAGCCAGACATTGCACAGGCTCGGTGGAAAATCAGTAGAAACAGCAACTAGTAGTAGTAACCAGCAACTAATCAGTAGAAAATACCTGCCCAAAGAGATTACAGTGCAATTAGAATCATAGAATTGTTAAGGTTGGAAAAGACCTCTGAGATCATCTAGTTCAACCGTCAACCCAACACCACCATGCCTGCTAAACCATGTCCCGAAGTGCCACATCTACACGTGTTTTGAACACCTCAAGGGATGGTGACTCCACCACTTCCCTTGGCAGCCTGTTCCAAGGCCTGACCACTCTTTCAGTACAGAATTTTTTCCTAATATCCAATCTAAACCTCCCCTGACAAAACTTCTTGCCATTTCTCCCAAGTAACTAGCAATAGGACGAGAGGAAGAGACCAACACCTGCCTCACTACAACCTCCTTTCAGGTAGTTGTAGAGAACGATAAGGTCTCCCCTCTTCTCCAGACTAAACAGCCCCAGATCCCTCAGCCACTCCTCAGAAGACTTGTTCTCTAGCCCCTTCACCAGCTTCGTTGTTCTTCTCTGGACACACTCCAGCACCTCAATGTCCTTCTTGTAGTGAGGGGCTCAAAACTGAACACAGTATTCGAGGTGCGGCCTCACCAGTGCTGAGTACAGGGGCACGATCACCTTCCTGCTCCTGATGGCCACACTATTCCTGATACCAGCCAGGATGCCGTTGGCCTTCTTGGCCACCTGGGCACAAATTAGATGAGAAAGGTACATAGCAAGAGAAGTGGTATATCGCACAGAGCAAACAAGGTTGTCAACCTCATGGTATCGACATGATTATTTTGGGTAGATTACGTCAAGAAACTTGCTTCTGGCAAGCTAGGCACAAAAAAGATGAAAAAAAGAGGAGGATGAGGGAGTGATGTAGACTACACCCACGCGAAAAACCAGAAAAGGCACATGATGCTGTGATGAGGCAGCTTGTCAGGACAGGCCAAAAGTCTAGTCAAAGCAGTTCTCTGAATGTTCCCCCAGCTCCCCTCCTGCAACGTTTCTGTTGCCATTTGCAGGCTGGGATCTGACTGTGCCCTGATCTCCTAATTGCTAGTCTCCCACAAGGGCTGGGACGAAAGTTACAGTCCATCTACAGTTGTACACCTAAGGTGAAGAGAGCAATTAACACCTAACACAATTTGGCTGAAAGTACAAATACAGGACATCTGATGTTAGATCATCCAAAATAAATTAGATATAAAAAGCTCATTCTGAAATACTGGTACAATTATATTTCTGATAAAATACAGCTGCACTGCATACAAACGACTTGAGCTGCTGTCTATTGGTGTCAACAGAATTTTTTCAGCAATTTTGATGGAGGTGTTCTGTGCCCTAAGGAAAAGACAAAGTTTTAAAAAATAGTGCTGCTGCTATGATCTGGGTCCAGGTAAAGCATTAGGCTAACTAGAATGTAAAATATAACTCTGGAAAATACAAAATAGGTTTCCATAATTTAATTTGAAGTGACATACATTAGTCTCATATCCACCCAAACCAGTCACGTGTTCTATGTACAGAGGAATACTATAAGTTAGTTATTCTGGATTTACAGAGTATAGTAGAGTTGAGGAGAAAAATTGTTACATTTTCCATTTCTATCTTCTCTGAAAAGCAAGTTCTTCTTCTGCTTACTTTGAAATCACCTACTTCTCACAGATACTTCTCTTTATTTCCTAATAATGTTAGCAGAGTTATCGTCAAAGATAATCATTCTCCCTAACCGAGTTGCAGAATACATTTTTTCAGGGCTGAAATTAGCTCTTGTCCTAGACCTAGACTTTCAGAGTTCTGCCTAGGAAACCAGGCAGCCTGCCAGGCTGACCCTAGCAATGTTGGTACTTCCCAAAGCTCACCAATGCTAAGTTAAGCTCACTTGAGTTTCAGCATCCAGTCCCAGAAAACCGTCATTCCCTGATAACGAAGTGCCACTGTAAGCGCCTGGACTGCTGAGTTAAATCTACTCTCTCAGTCTTCCAGTTTGCCTCAGGGGACTATTAATCGCAGCTACGCGGAGACTCTGAAGTGTACTTGATTTGCTGATGAGAAAACCAGTAAGTGTGTCAATGTTTTACCTATTTACATAGGGATCTCTGTGTAAACGGAGCCAAGCTCCAAGTACCACGGAGGTACTCCATGTGAGCAGGGAATAAACAAACGAATTTTGTAAAGGACAGAAGAAGCAAAGTATCAGCTCCAGGAATCAGCCAGGACAAGTGTGTCTTTGCATGATGGTTAGGAGAGCTGCACAGTTCGTAAAGATTTAGATGAGGCAGAAGATTTCAAGCAGTTTTGGAGGCTGACTTTTTAACCAAAGCTATGTTTGCACTCTAAGGACTGTTAGGTGCTACACCACTCTTACTTTCACCATACCCTTCCAAAGTAAATTATGACCCAGTCTTTAGGCCTGAATCTCATTCTAGTTTTAACATGGACTTCAAATCTAAGTAAGAGCACACAAAGGTCCTTACTCAGAAAGCTACACTATGACACCAAGTATTTTGACTATTTTAGCAGACAGGACTCGGAAAATGTGCTGATAGAGATGATATTCTCCAAGAAGAGTTTTACTATTGAAAGCATGATAAGAACGGGTAGTAGCCAGCAAGCAGTCAGAAAGCATGGCGTCCTTTAGGGATCGTTTACACGGCCTCAGGAAAGGCACAATTAATGATGTCCAGAAATACTGACTGAAGATGCAAGATATTAGTGTACCCTATGAGGATAAATGCAGGCTGAAGACAAAGTAGGATACAAAACAAGTAATCTCAGGCATTTATCCAGGTAACTGGACCCACATGATGACAGGCATATTGTAGCTCTAAGCATATTTCATACAAAATACTTTGTTGACTGTAAATATATCGGTGAAAGGGAAAGTAAATATGTGAAGAGCAAAATGCAAGATGGAACAACTGAGATAAATATTGTTAGATTCAGGGGAAAAATGCTATAAACAGTAAGCAAAGCTCTTTGATTTGCACTGTTTTCCAGCCCATAAAACTGTAATATCTGCCAGCGTTTCATTAAAAGCTTATAAACTACCCAGCGTGCCTGCTGCTGCATAAATGTATTGCTAAAAAACATTGTCGATGTTGCAGACCTGGTATTTTGCAAGGTTTCAAAGAAACCTTATGTGTATAAAACTCAGACGCATTACCAAAAGAAGTGTGGATTACAAAAATAGCACCTTAAACTCTCAACCTAATTGATATTAATCATTGAGTAGCAGTAGGTTTCTCTCAGCAGAGATGTTCAGAGTAATATTACTACACCAGAAAATACCAGTATCTCAGAAAAAATTGTTCAGTATTTTAAGAAACAAGTGTTGTGGATGAAGGGTTTAGGAGGAAACTTTGACCATTTTGTGAAGTGAGTAAAAGGAGAAGAAGGTATGGCTTTTCACAGAGTATTGAGAGTTTATGGTGTTGGAGGTCACCATAGCCTAATGGCAAAATCTGTAAACGTTAATCCGAGTGATAAAAATATCTGGCAACACTAAGACTGAACGGATCGACAACTGTTCTGACTGAACTTGCAGTCTGTTCTCAGCATGAACATCTAAGACTTCAGCCCTCTAAGGACAAGTAATCGCAGTATCTTCCCTTTTCCACAAGAAGTCATATTGGATCAATCAAATTTTTGTTGTTACTACTAATGGTCCCAAATCAAGTCTAGAGAGGTCAGGGTATTCATGGTTTCCCATCTTTCATAAGATCACCGCATTTCAGGGCTCACTCACACTTCAATCCAAATACAGGGCAAAATTTAAATGTTCCGATGGCCAGAACCCTTCTCCCTGAGGCAAACCCTCCCAGTGTCTGGAGGCTTTCAAATGAACGACCACGTATGCACTTAGCCCCTTCCGCATTGCTGTTACTGTAGCTTTTCTCAGAGAGGCAGCTCCAAATTGTTCTGACAACAGAACATATAGATTCATTCCCTGCATCCCTCAAATAACTTCGTATTCCTCTGCTACTAAAAGCAAACACGAAGCTACAATGTTACAACTCCATGGGGTGAATGGGCAGTAAAACGTACCTGTTACCGATGTCAAGACTTCACTAGCAGCACACTCTAGCACCACGTGGCTCAAGAAGTTAAAAATTCAGCACTTCAGCTTAGCCCACCTCTGGAATAACATTAGAAACAATATTATAGACATAGGAATTAGGGATGGGAATATTAGAAGACTGAGACATAAGGCAGAGCTGTATCTGAATTACTGCACAAATATGTGATTCCTGAATACGTTAATTGAAACTTTGTTTTACAGGTATATGCTTAACAGACAAAACCGAACAAAAGCATTACGTCTCACTGGCTTTGTAAACTCCCACGCAGTTGGTATGACCAGAAGAACCATTTTCAAGCTGCCACACGCGTGCCAGAACAGCTGTGAATGGCTCGCTCGGCAGAGGCACACCCCAAGGACAGACTGCCCGGGCCCGGAGCAAGGCGCAGCTCGCGTGGCCCAAGTGAAAAGCATGCGTTAGTGTTCCGCTCAGTCTAGACTTCAGTAACAAACCAACGTATTTGACCATTTAAATGTTTGAAATCTGCAACTGTCACTGATGGTTCCAAGGGAAAAACACCGCTGGCCCCACATGGCTCTCTTTCAGGCTTTGCACAAGTCACGAAAGGCAGAAAACAGCAGCCGTGGAGGTCTCTGAGACCACCTCTCTGCTGCCCTTCCAGCCCAGCCTGTGCCCGATGCGGTTCAGCTACAGACGGGGTTCAGGCCAAAAGGGCGTCTGCGGGGGTCACAGCGGTAGCAGGGAGGCCGTGGTCGGGTTCAGCACCTTGCACCTCAGTGGTACAGCCAACGGCCACATCGTAAATACCCGTTATATACTCGGTGGTCCGGGCTGACAAGTCAGACGTTGCAATTTGAAACTACTCGTACCCTCAGCTCCGTTGTAACAACGGACAGGCAGGTCCTGCGGTGACGCTCATCCGCAAGCGCTGGCCACACAGTTTAAAACAGGGCCCCGTAGCAGCAGCATCATTAACGTATGACGGGCTGCAGACAACGACAATCCTCCCTAGTAGTGAGTTAGAGATAGAACACAGGAAGAGGAAAGGTATCAGGTGCAAATCTCAGTGACCTCTGTCTAGAGACTTTCACAGTCGTGAGCAAAACACATTGTAATTTAAGGGGAAAACAAAACCTTCTTGCTAAACGATTTGGGCTTTCTGTCTCCTGCGATTTTTAGGATCCTGAGTTTGCTTCCCTTACAGCGATGGCGACCCTGTTACGACAAATACCCGCTGTGAGAGTGCTCACGACCTTTTTTTCTGCATTTCTTGGGTATCACCTTGCTGTAGCACTCCAGACAGAGCCACAGGTTTGGGTTTTTTTACCTTTGGCCTTACTGTCACCTGCACCGAGCAGAGGGAACCGTACTCTTGTCCTCTGCTGCCCAGTCTGGGCTGGCGGCAGGACCCGCCCGCCTGACGCTCCGGCCGAGCGCACCGTGCGCCGCAGCAAAGGCGCGGGAGCCACCCGCTCTGTCGGGGGCTTTTTAGCGGGACGAGCGCAGCGCGCGGTGATGACGCGGGGGGGAAGGGGCCGCCAGCTCCCCGCCGCGGGGCTCTCCTCCCGGCTCCCCGGCGAGGCGCTCGCAGCCCCGCGGCGGCGGACGTGCGGACGTGGCGCCGGGCCGGGCCGCGCTCCCGCCCCCCCCCGCCCCGCGGCCGGCCGGGGGAGGAGCGGGGCCGGGGAGCGGCCGCGGGGCGGGGCGGGGAGCGGGGCCGGCGGAGGGGTGCGGGCTGCCGCGCTGCGGGGCATGGCGGGCGACGCGGCGGGCTGGCGCCTGGCGCTGGCGCTGCTGCTGCTGCTGCCGGGCGGGCTGGGCAAGCCGACGGCGCGGCAGGAGCGGGCGCGGCCCGGCGCCGCGCAGCACGACGACAGCCCGGGCTTCCAGTACGACCACGAGGCCTTCCTGGGCAAGGAGGAGGCGCGGAGCTTCGACCAGCTCAGCCCGGAGGAGAGCCGGGAGAAGCTGGGGTGAGAGGCGCGGCGGCCGGCCGAGACGTGGCAGGGGGAGGGCCCGGCGCGGCGCGGGGGGGCGGCCGGCGGAGGGGAGAGCGGCGGGGGGGGGGCGTTGGGCGTTGGGCGCTGCCCGCCCCGCTCCAGCTCCCCGGCCCCGGCGGGGGGGCTCGGGTGGGTGCCACGTCGGTTACGCTTCTTCCACACCCGGCCGGCTCTGCAGACGAGCGGCCGTCGGTGCTGCGCTGGTGTCGGCCGCCCCTCGCGGTGCCGCAGCAGCAGGCCTCGGGGAGGGAGCCTGCGGGCCGGTGCCGGGCAGAGCTCACCTCGCCCGCTGCCGGAGGGCTTTGCGGCTGCAGCTCCGTGTCCCCGGGTCCCTTGCCAGCCCCGCGTCAAGGTTAAAGCTGCCCGTCTCTACAGCTGCGTTTACAATTCCGCTCGAAGGCGCCTTCCCACAGCTCCTCCGCTCGCAGCATCGCTGCCCGCTGCCTCGCAGCGTTGCTCTTGCTTCCCTGCTGCCTTTCAGAGCAGAGTCCAGGCAACAGTTGCCTGATTATACTGCTTCTCCCTCCCTTACACCTACAGGAGGTCAGATCACTAGTCAGAACAAAGTTTAACAGCAGGTAAAGAAAGACCCTGTTATGTAGTTACTAACAAGAAAATCGTTTGAAATACCTGCGTGTTCTCACGGAGATCAGCTTTGCCTGTGCTCCCATAGGGAGCGGTACTCGCTCATCGTCTGTCTGTGCCGTTCCACCAAAAGCTCTCAGTGCCGTATCGCTGTTGTCTCACAGACTGACCTCTCGATCCTTCTGGAAGCTGTCACTACAATTTGCTTGTATTTCAGTGAGTGAACAGATAAAGTGGTTACCAAAAATGACCAATTTCATCTACATTGTTCCAAGAAGGAGCGAAAGAAACCGTGTTCTCAGCACACATGATCCGTGACTTCGATTCTCATGAAGTGTGTCACTAAAATGGACGTGCCTTTTTAAAATTGGTCTACACTTACACAAGTACAGATATTTTAGTTGGGGACATGGTTAAACGATAGAGTTGTTTTAAAACAGTTTTTCAAACACTAGCTCAGCAAAGAAGGATGCTTTACTTCTAGCCATCTCACTGTGTGCGCCTTGGGAGGGGTGACACAGGCATGTTAAGCTACAGCCACAGTCAGTAACCTTTCAAATGGAGGTGACTACAGCATCCATCTGAGGACCAAAGCCCACGTTGTATGCTGAGCATTGTGCAGCAGAACATCAGAGATGTGGCTCCTGGGGGGCCCTGTGGGACCGTTTCATGACTTTCAGCATTTCCTAACCTTGTAACTTCAGATATCAAACTGGGAGGTAGAGAGAGTTTTTTTAAAATGCTTCCCTTTCTTTTTATTGTGATTTAATAATCAGATATACTGAGAAAAACAGTTTCGTTATGGGCAACCTCTGCAGCAATGGTTACAAATAGTGACATTTCTCAGTTGGTGAGTGGCTCTTGGGAAGAAGACATTTAATGAAAAGCTGTTTTTCAGTGCTTTCTGGAAGAAAACAGGAACATGTAGTCTGCTGCTCTAACCAAAGTGCACACTGCTGCATTTGTAAAGCATTTTACTTTGCTTAGGAAGGGTGGCAGCACATTGGTCATCCCAATGACCAATGCTGGGATTGGAATCCCAGAGCTAGGCACCAGTAAATGCAAAGGTACTCTCACCTTCTTCCAGCAAACAATGGAAACTAGTGGTATACAGAAAAAGCCCTGCAAACTCAACTACCTGCAGCCTCAGTGGAGGAGCAGCTGCACAGTGTGATCTTGGTTTGAGATTGTGGCACATACCAGCCCATAATTGTATCATGACCTGGGAGTGCACCTGCCCTTATGACAGATTCCATGGCAGGGGCATCCCGTCTCCCTGTTCTCAACGCTGCATCACTTGACAAGGGAAGAATCACACAATGCCCGCCCATGCGGAGTACCAAAACCCACCGGGGTTTGGAGAAGCGTGACAATCCTGGTGCAGCATCCCGGGACTTCATTAAGGGACTGGAGATGGGGCTAAGAAGGAGGGGAGTGGGGCTGCAGTCCTCTGAACCTTCTCCTTGCCATTTGTGATGGGCCTGTCATTTTCAGTGAACACAGAAGATGGTTACAGATCCTCACAACATAAATATTTCTGTTCTTAATACAGGCCAAGGCCAAAGTTTATCAGCATACCATTGCACTTGCACAGGGCACAGAGGAGAAGCCTCCCTCTTTCAGCCACTTCATAGCAATGATTTTCTTGACCCAACTTTGTTTCATCACCAGATGTCTTTGCAGACTGACAGCTTAAATCTCTGTAATAGCAGGTTATATGTACCTGTTGCACGTACTCTCTAGCTTATTTATCATGAGGTGGGAAACTACTACTGACTGTTATCCCACTTAAGGTAACGGGAGAAAGTAAGCTTTGAGGTATTACACACTTGTGCCTGTAAATTCCTGTGTATGAGCCGGCATTCTGTGTCTGTTAACATGGTCCTTGAATTTTTGCTGTATTCAGGAATTAACTATTTAAAATAAAGGCTTTTCAGACTGACCAATGTACACTAGCTCTGCTACAAAACTTAAAATGATCCTGAGCCATTTTACAGGTAATTATCAGTATAAAAAATAAGGTCCACAGCCCATACAATGGCTTCTTACCCATAACCTTTGGGAGCCTCTATTTCTTTGTCCCCATCTTCAGTTGGGAGGCAGAGTGGAATAGTGCACGTGGATGCAATGGACCTATAAAAACAAGAGTACAGGTGAAAAGAAGGAGGCATGAAACATTTTCTGGTAAACAGTCCTGACTTCTTTGTGTTAAAAACACCAAAGAACTACTAGCAGAATCAATTATTATAAATAATACATTTAACAATAGAAATAAATATCAGCTAAACCAATTAAATCAAATTCATTGTGGGGCAGATCCATTGACAAATGCAGTCCATCATGGGGGGAAAAGGGACCCTTGTCAGTAAATTCCCCATGAGATTTATACAAAAGAGAAGAGGTTTTCCAGTCAGTTAATTCATACTTTACTATTTCAGAAAGCACATTCAGCAGCCCCGTTTTTTCCTCCGTAGCTCTGAAATAGCACATTTATAAGATCAGTCTGATACTATCAGACTCGCACAGGATTACTGGAAGTTCAGCAGAAGGTGCTGCTGTTATTTGACTCTACTTACCATTTTCATAACTAAGTCTTGGGATTGCTTCGCTAGTTGATCAGTTCCAATTGGCCAGGGTCGGTTTGTCTGTGGAGAACCAAGATGTTGAATTACAAAGAATATGTAAAAGTGCAGAGCTTTTTCCTGTGTCCTCTGTGGAGGTTTAGGGAGCTCACCTGTTGAATCTCAAGTCAGGATTTAGACAAGTCAACTCCTGCTCTTACCCCTCCTTACAGAAGTGACATAGGTATGAGGAGGGAGCCTGTGGGGAATGGCCATTTGGATTATCTCGAGTTGGCTACTGGGTGGTCACCAAACTAGGTGTAGTGCAACCACAGGCAGTTTTTCTCTGTACCTCATGAGCAGTGACACAAGGGTTAAAACAGCTGATGTGGCTGAAGCCAATCTGGATGCGCAGAAGGGACATGGTCCTAACTGCTCCAGTTCTAAGAGCGGGGTACACAGGTTCCCGTAGGCCAGTGTCCAGAAAAATGCTATGACAAGCTCACCTACAAGTTGTGGGATTAAAGCTACGTTCTTATTTTAGATGAAGGTTTTTATCATCTGGTCAACAATTGTAGCTAGGGCAGAAGCCAGTTTTACAAGCTCCAACCCAAATTGGTGTTGCGTAGCAATTACAGGCATGCCTTGAGAGATTTATTGCAGAGAACCTAAATGATAGAGGAGGACTTGAGGCTAGCAGCTTTACACAGGACAGTGGCTTATAGCCCAACTGCCAGAAATGACTGGAGACCTGCTGCAGACTAGCTATTGCTTTAGCTGGTAACAGGCATTCATGGCTACACAAGCAATATTGCTTTTTGCTGTGAAAGAAGGAAAAGAAAGAGAAGTGGAGGAACAGAAATGGAAGGGAAGACTATAGGTGGTGTATGTGCCCAGCATTACACAGTCATATAACTCGCTTCACCCTATCGTCACTCTGTTGGAAAGCCACAGGAGAAACTGCAGGAGTCCATGAAATCCTAGCTTTTTGCCCTCATTGCCTCTGGCAAGCTGCAGTACAGGCTTTCTCCCGAGGTGAAGGTAGCGTCTTCTATTCTGAGCCCAGCATGAACACTCCGTGTCGACAGTGAAGAACCTAAGTTAGTAGATAATACCTGGATTTCTTAGGTTGTATCTGAGGTACTTTGTTCACTAATTTTTATCGTGCAAGTTCCATTTCAATTATTCATAGCAATACTGAATAATGAATAGAGACATATCCTTTAAAATAATCTGCAAAATGTAAGATAGCCTTAGCCAGTAGGGCAGCTTTATAAGTTTTAAGCACTGCATTTTTGTGGAAAATCAGGGCCAGATAAAGATTACTAAAACTGGACTGCATGTAGTTTGTGTCAACTCGTAAGGATGCTGGTCTCTTTTTACAGGAAAATTGTGGATAGAATAGATGACAACAAAGATGGCTATCTCACAACAGAGGAATTAAAAAACTGGATTAAACGGGTACAGAAACGCTATATCTATGAAAATGTGGCTAAAGTTTGGAAGGACTATGATCTAAACAAGGACAACAAAATTGCCTGGGAAGAATACAAACAAGCCACATATGGTTATTATCTAGGTAAGTTAACATTTTCAGCTTATATGCTCAAAGGCTATTGAAATTAATCCATATCAATAGTATTTATAAAATAGTAAACACAAATCAATACAGGCTGGGGGATGGAGGGATTGAGAGCAGCCTTGCCAAGAAGGACTTAGTACTGGTGGATGAAAAGCTGGACGATAACCTAGCAGTGTGCGCTCGCAGCCCGGAAGGCCAACCGTATCCTGGGCTGTATCCCCAGCAGTGTCACCAGCAGGTCGAGGGAGGGCATTCTGCCCCTCTACTCCGCTCTGGTGAGACCTCACCTGGAGTCCTGCGTCCAGCTCTGGAGCCCTCAGCACAGGAAAGACATGGAACTGTTGGAGCGGGGCCAGAGGAGGCCACAAAAATGATCAGAGGGCTGGAACACCTCTGCTCTGAGGAAAGGCGGAGAGAGTTGGGGCTGTTCAGCCTGGAGAAGAAAAGGCTCTGGGGAGACCTTATGGTGGCGTTTCAGTACTTAAAGGGAGCTTATAAGGAAGATGGGGACAGGCTTTTTAGTAGGGCCTGTAGTGATAGGACAAGGCATAGTGGTTTTAAACTAAAAGAGGGTGGATTTGTACTGGATATAAGGAAGAAATTCTTTACTGTGAGGGTGATGAAACACTGGCACAGGTTGCCCAGAGGGGTGGTAGATGCCCCATCCCTGGAAACATTCAAGGTGAGGTGGGACGGGGCTCTGAGCAACCTGATCTAGTAGAAGATGTCCCTGCTCATTGCAGGAAGGGTTGGACTAGATGACCTTTAAAGGTCCCTTCAAACCCAAACTATTCTATGATTCTATTGGAAGGCATCATTTCATGCCTTACAGTCAACAGGAGTTTGGTGTCACATTTAGGACTCTTGAAAATTGCATTAAATTTTATAGAATCTCAGATGTCAAAAGCACTTCGTAGTTGTTTATTGCAGCCATTTCCACATGGGCCAAAAGAACACAGAAGGTTTTGTAGAGGGATTATTAAATGTACTGACAAAGCTGAATTAAAGTCTTCTGCAGTTAGAAATATTTTTTTAACATTAAAAACGGTGCTTTAATTAAAAAAATATATTGCATAATTAAGCACTATTTGTTAATTCAGTCTATCTAAATCTAGATGCTAGAAATTTAGGCTGGGTCTAGGCTATAGCAAAGTTATTGATTAAAATAGTTCTTGCAAAATAACATGCTTCAGACTGTGATCAACTGCAAATTAAAATACTTAATAAAAGAAACATGTATTAAAAATACATCCGAGTCTTTTCCCCCCGCCCCACATACATTCCCTTTGCTTTTTATAAGTTAATGAAGGGAAAGGAGAAGACATCGCTTAAGCTAAAGGGCAGTGCTGACAGAACAACAAATTGGTATTAATTGACCATTTATACTGGAATCAAGAAGACAACGTCTGCCTTCCATAGAGGCAGTTTCTGGAGCAAGCTTCCAGTAGCAGTAATAATTCCAACGTCTATCTTAGAGTAAAATGGAGCTTATTATGTTTGTGGCAGGAAATATTTGACACACCATCCCTGTAGCAGTGTCCCTGGGAGCCCTTCTCAGCTCTTTTACTTTGCTCTCTGTAACCCCCGAGATTTGGAGAACAGCTACTACCTTGTGGTCTTGTGTTAATGCACAGTGAACGTTCCCATCTGTGATTCCTGGACTAGTCTTTTTCAACCATGTTTGTCTCCCAACGTGCAAATTATGAAATTGTTATAATATGAATATTTTTCATGTTTGAAGTCAGCTTAGTGATCCTATTTTAAAAATTATATCAAATACCATTCGTTTTATACCACTGAACACCCTGAAAAAATGTCATTGTTTTAAACTGAAAATAATTGTTAGGTTCCCTGTAGCAGAGGCGTAGCAGTTAGATAATTTCAGTCTGCCAGCTTCTGAAACCACTTTCCTTTGGCTTGCTTGCTTTTTGAAGCTGAAAAGTTGTGTGTAGATCACACTGATTCCTCAGAAGAATAAAACTTCTGTGAATTAAATCTACCCCAAATACTGCCTAAGCAGCACTTGTAAAATCAGATTAAAAAAACCATGGACCTAAGAAGGATGATATACAATACTGCAAAATCCATTATCCTAGATTCCAAAAGAAGGCTTACTCAGACATTTACCTGTACTACTAAGTCACCTTTAAAAATCAAACCAAGTGCTTGACCCCTGAATTTAAAACTTCACAGGACAGAGAAGATCCATTTTAACACAGCAGCTATTCTGGCAATAAGCCTTTGTATTTCTAGACTCTAACAGCAAATTGGGGTACTTCTTTGTGGCAATATGTGTTAAAAGGAACACAGCTTTGAGGTTGTCTTGATTAATTTGCAGAAAATCCCGAAGAATTCCAAGATGCAACCGATCAGCACAGTTTTAAAAAAATGCTGCCCAGAGATGAAAGACGATTCAAAACTGCGGATCTGGATGGAGACTTAGCTGCCACTCGTGAAGAATTCACTGCTTTCCTTCACCCAGAGGAGTTTGAGCATATGAAAAACATCGTTGTCTTAGTAAGCAGAGCAAAACCAATGCCATTGCTTTTACTTTTATTTTTTTGGATGAGCTTTGAAATGCTTCTCTAACCTTTCCATGCAGGGTTTAGAAAGAGACACAGATAACAGCCAGATGCGGAACAGAAAGGAGTGTTTCATGAAATTCACTTCATTTAGAGCTCTCAGTATAAGAAAGACTTGTTAAATGCACTTAGGCAGCTAAATGGAATCAAGAAACAGTCTTGGGGTACGGACTTAACACACAAATGAAAGGAAGGGTATGCTGACATGTGGCAGCTAAGTGGTCCAAACTTGCGTCTGCCCCTAACTTAGGCATGGTGTCCAGTTCATTCATGCGCAGGGAATTTTTTCAACATGAAAGGACGTTTGTATATTCATTGTGTAAACAACAATCACATTGCTATCACTGAGAGTACATTTGCCAGTGTACAGGCGCAGGTCAAGGCCTCAAACGTGAAATGATCAAAGAGGCAAGGAGCCAGAATTCTCAGTTCTCTCTTGCTTACTTCAATGCCAAACTGTTTTCCAGGAAACCTTAGAAGACATAGACAAAAACGGGGATGGTTTTGTGGATCAAGATGAGTACATTGGTAAGTGTTGAGGTTTCTTATATAATCTCCAGTCCATTTGTCCATCTTCTCTCAAATTTGCAGCAGTATTAACAAGCCAAAGATGAACGTTTTTGTGCTCCAGTTCAACTATTTTAAACCAACCATCTAATCCAGAAAGTTTAATTTCATTTTAGGCAGATAGCAACATCACCATCAAAAGGTTCCTCACAGTTTGCAGTTTAAGATTCTCCTCTTAGTCTCATGTAATTTGGCTAAGAGGATCTAGAATAATATTTTTGTGACGGGAATACTCTCTGTATGCTTGACCACATTAGCAGCTTTTTGAAGGCATTGACTGGAGATGCAGGAGGATCAGAAATTGAATTAGTCTCTTCCCTAGTTTGAATGGCACCCAACTATGCAAAATAGCTGGGAAGCACACATTGCAAAAAAAAGAAAATTCACCTTTTTTTCTACTAGATATTTTCCTAATTCAATTAGGAAGTAAGAACCCGTACTTTTCTAATGGTTTATATGGTGATGCTATTACATTTCTTCTAGAAATAAAGGGTGCATTAAAAATGAACTGTGCAAAAATAGCACTAAGATTTAAGATTCTCAAAGAAGTTGTGAAATGCGTGCAAGTCAGCTGTGCATTACTTTAGTGGCAGAGAGAGAACAAAAACAGTGATCAGTCACAGTTAATTTGCACAAACTTCGCTCACCCTAGGCAGTTAGCTGCTGTCTTGCACTTAGATCTGTGAAGGCAAAACAGAAGCAGGACTAGAGATCAGCAGTACTCAATAAGTTTTAGCCTTTTGAATCACTATGCTGATTCCAAAAGCTAACTTCTCGCATTGCACTCACTTGGATGGATTTTAAATGAAGAAGGTAGTACCAGGAAAGCATTAGTGCAAACTTGGATGAATCTTTCTGTTTCTAGTGGTGCTATAAAGATCACTTCACGTATAATCAAGAACAATATACACACGTTAATTAATGGCAGGGGGTTTCTATTCCTTGTAAATTATATTTAGCCTCAGAATGTGAATGCTATTCATTTATGACTGAAATAACAGAGCAGCATAATTTCCACAGTAATTTCAGTTCATTCAGTGACATTACCTACATATAATTATAAGGCAATTGTCAACATTTGATACCATGTGAATGCTGGGTTTTCTTGTTTTCTATAGATAGGCACATAGAATGTTCTAGTCACAATCACCCCACATTGGCAAGGATGATAAAAATCAAATTGACAGGACATGTCAATTGCTTCAAATAAACAATATAATTTGCACTTTAAAAAAATTTAAAAAGAAGGTGAATGTGTTGTCTGAAGTTTTTTTCATGAGTTGAGGAAAACTATGCTTAAAATATTTCTACTTCCCTTTTTCAGATACAATTTATTCTATTTCTGATGAAGCTGGGGTTAAAAAACAAACAGAAACCCAGCTCCCCTCTTTGGTAGTTTAAAAGGAACAACAAAAAGAAGTCCAAAAATTGCGGTCTCGATATCAAGTATTTGATGGGGAAAGCTGCTGAAGGTTATAGAACGCTTCCTCCCTCCTCACTCCTTCCTTCCTCCCATTTTGTCTTTTACAAAATTTGGTTTAGGTTTTACACAAGAAGTGAAGCAAAATACCCTTAGTCATGTTAAGCAGAGAGAACTAAATTCTTATTGTGCATGAGCAGGTAATAGAGTATTTCAGGGACACTGTGGACAGTTCTACCAATAGAGAACTGCAATCTAGTGTACTCGCTCACGCTGCAGGTTGGAGGAGGTTGTTCCTAGATTTGAGACCAGCATTTATACTTCCTATAGATAACAGCCAGCCTCTGGCCCTGAGACCATCCGGGGGGGACACTTCTCCTTAGCACATCCTCAAAAACCAAACCCAAAAGGTGTAGGAGCAGTATCACAAAGCAGGCTTTAATTATGAACAGGAAAGTGGAAGGCTGGAGGAGTAAGCAGCCCTGATGGGCAGGAACCAACTGATTGGCCACAGTGACCAGAAAGAGTAAAGTGGACACACTACTCAATTTGGAAGGCCTATGCCGTAAAGAACAGATACAAATCACTTGCTCTTAGTACTCACTGCTACTCTCTCAACTCTACACAGATAGCTGCTGCCACAGTGGCATTTTCCTATTGATGCTTCTTAAATATAGCACAGGACTGATGTGCACAGCAGCTTGTGTATGTAATCTCTGCATCCTGTGTCACACGTGGTACTCCATCCCAAGGTATCAGTCTATGGCAAGTGCACTGCCTGTGGTTTCTGACACAGAACGCACCACATTCATGATGACTTCTCCAGGTCTTCCTTTGTAGAATACCACTTTCTGCTGGAGCGTGCTGCAGCACTGCATGGTTAGAAAAGGACTCCTCCACTGAGATGAATTTCTCTTATGTGGACCTCTCTAAAAGCAGGACAAAAGTATTGAAGTTCCATTTATCAATTTTTGTTTTCCTAAATTTCCCCTGTGCCTTTTTTACCTTAACCACTCTGCTGGCTGGAGTCTGATGTTATCCACAAAGACATTTGCTGGCAGGGACAAGATAGAAGTGCTGAGTTCTTTTCTCTGCATGTGACTGAGGCCAGCACTAAAGCTTATGATTGCTGTTTAACTAAAGATCCTTAAAGAATTTTTTTCGTTCTGAAATTCAGTGGATGATGGCCTTTGGATAGGTTCACCTCTAGTGTTAGGCTCACCAGCAGTGCACAGTTACAATACAAGGGTAACGTAAAAATGGGCAGAATCACCAGCAGTGATGAAATAGACCCAAGAGAAGATAGATGGAGCTACTCTATTTACACCCCGCATTTCATTTTCTGTACAAAGAAATGCTGTGCAAAGAGTGAAAAGTTTAACCTTCCTCTGAGGAACACTGTGCAAATGTCTTTAGTTTGTGCATAATTTGCAAATTAAATGTGACTCGAGTGAGACCTTTACTTCCTCTCCAGCTGATATGTTTCCAAATGAAGAGGGTGGACCAGAGCCTGACTGGGTCATTACAGAGCGTGAACAGTTTTCAGATTTTCGTGACCTCAACAAGGATGGAAAGATGGACAAAGAGGAGATTCAGCACTGGATTCTCCCCCAAGACTATGATCACGCACTAGCTGAAGCCAGGCACTTAGTCTATGAGTCGGATGTAGACAAGGTACTTAGTGTTCTAGTATATTTTTCTTTTAAAGTTATGTAAGGTGGTGTGATTTTTTTAAACATATCAACTAGCAAGAGATTAGTACTAATAAGAAAAGTTATTAGGAAATTTTAAATGGCGTTTTAGAGGCTGGAATTTCTAGTGCATTAATGTGTCAATTCCAATTTCAGTTGGTAGGGTTAGAATCACAAATTAAAAGTAGCAAAATGTAGTTCATAAGCTCTAGAAGTCCCATTGGCTTTCAGTAGGTTATATAAGAAATTATTTATCATCTTAAACCTGGAAGTTTTATGACAGTAGAAAGATCCTGTTTCCTTTTAAGAGCAGTCATGGTTTTTGTATGCTAATTTAGACTGCAAGAGAAAAATTAAAGATATATCACATAGGATGTAGCAAAAAACCCCATTTTTATAATCAAACGCACATCTTTGACTTAAAGACTGCTCAATGTGTACAACTGATTAATGGTTCAGTAGATCCCAGATGGTGATTTTCAGAAGTGCAGTGTGAATAAAGGTGGAACCTGAAAAGCTGAAACACTTTTACACAGAGAATGCGTAAATTGTTAACATAAGCAACCATCTTCAACAAAATACACCGGAGGATTTTAATTTTTACTGTTAGGAAGGTAAAACCAAACCGCAGGGCAAAACTGCGCATGAGATAACCCATACACTGATTGGCAGTGAGCTAATTACAAAGAATTTTCAGTTAGCAGTTTGACCCAGCTGAAGCCAGTGGGACTTGTGTCTCCCACTGGGGTCCAAATTTCACTCACCATGACAGCTGCAGTAATTCCTGAACCTGCAGTCTGCAATTGTCTGTTTTCTAGGGCTCTTATAAGTCTGTGCTGGTATGTCTTTTACTTAGCTTTGAAAGTGTTCTCACAGAGATTTTATTTTCCTCCCGCCAGGATCAAAAACTAACGAAAGACGAGGTTCTAGACAACTGGAATATGTTTGTTGGAAGTCAAGCTACTAATTATGGAGAGGACCTCACAAGAAACCATGATGAACTATGATACAATGTACCAACCAGTATGCCACAGACCTTTTCTCCACTTTACTGAAATCACCGTGTCCATCCCCTATTTTTGGGGAAGATGGGCAAGGGACGCACTCACAACTGAATGACTTGCATTAATATATTTTTAACGTGCCAGCTTATTACCTCAGAAACCGTGTAGAAATAGCTTTTTACTCTTTTCACATGGCTAAATACAGTATCTAATTACTACAGTTTTATTTTGGAAAAAATCAAAAGGTAACTTTTCTTAATAGATTAGAGCCTGCCTGATCTAGAAAGGGCAATTCTAAAACATAATTGCAAGGATCTTTAATAGTGAAATATTTTCTTCAAGTACCTGTTTTTACTGTAGTGAAATGCAGCTAGGATTAGAAAGAAACCTAATGTTTAAACAGACTAAGCTATTTAGTCGTCTTTTTTAATAGCATATAACAATTAAGAGTTATACGTTGACCCTCCTATACAGAGAAAAGGTTTGACGAAAGATCCAGAACCTTTTTCTCCACACTGCTTTTCTCTCCTGGTTTGGGCGAGAGGTGCTAAAGAAGGTATCTGGCAGCCCTCTGGTTCGTAGCTTTATAAGTGCAACATGTACGCCTGGCCCTGCTCTCTTACCCCCATCACAGGTCAGACAGCACACGTGGCCCAGCACCCTGTGCCGGCATTGCTCAGCGAGGGTTGGGGAGTTCATAGTGACAGCTGCTCCTTCTGACAACAGAATAACGTACGATTGTTTGTGGGCTGTTGGTTACGCTGTTTCCTGGGAGGAATTATGCCACATGGAGCATAATTTATCTCATGCTTTTCGCACTTCACCCAAGTCATACTCTTGTTCACACAGTGTGAATGGCAGCAGTTCTGTGATGGAGAAAGAATGAGACATATCACCCCTCTGGGCCTTCTGTCTTCTCTGCCACATAAGAGGACAGATTTATGTGGCTAAAGTTCTCGATTTGTATGTATATACGTGTAAGTACATGTCACTGAAGCAACTACATGAAGACAGCTTTCCTCCTAAAGGAAGGGGTAAGCCTTCCACACAGGTGCTTTCTTTTTTACTGTATAATGTGAGCTGTTACATGTATATTTTTATATACCCAACTTAGATAAGTTTGGTTGTTTTAAAATGTACTGGTTTTCAAATAAGCACAATAAAACCAATACTTCTTTTTGATACTATGAAGGTGCAATAACACTAACACAGACTAGCACAGAAAGATGATGTGAAATCAGGAACCAAGCCTTTAAAGCCAGTAGTTGCTAAAGCATCGGGTCATTGGCAGCTCCTACAGCACTGGGTGGTCATCTACAAACAGCAGCTGGACGTATGGCACCAACTGTTTCTTCTTCACCTCATTAAAAAAATAAGTGGCTAGAAATGAGTCCAATATAGATAGTTGCCATTGCTATCACTAGAATCTGTTCTGAACACTAACACTAGGAGATTAGGGCTCCGCAACACAGTTCACCTGCAGGTTCCTTGGAGGTTTTCTGTACAGCATCACACACTGGGGATCATACAACCATCTAGAGAGGAGCTTTGAGACTCCCAGCTTGCAGTATGCTTCAGTAATGTAACAAATCTGTGAAAATCATCATGAGACAATGCAGAACTGTGACCTCTGTAAACAGTTGTCATTTTTATAAGGTCATGTAAGAACTGTGGCGAAATATTTTACATCTTCCAATTGAAGATAATTACATCTAGATATTAGAGTCTGGCAGATATTACACGTTCTTGCTAGCACAATTATTAAGCTTTTGGTGTGCACTTCTTATGATATTGCCAGCAATGTCTCCGAAAAGTCCCTACCTCTTCCACTAACATACAGTAGGACAAATGTCATAAGACATAAGCGAACTGTTTTTGCTCTTCCAGTACCCTCAAGTTAAGTAAATGCCTAAACGCAGTGTTATCTGAGAAGCAATAAAATTGTATCTTGGCACATGTAAAAGATTATCTGTTTTGTTTATGACTTGGATTTGGAAAGGTATTCAGTAATCCAAATTTCTTGAGAACTTTTGTTTTTAGTAGTCCTTTCATACTAAATTTTAACATTTTGTATCTTGGTAACAGAATTGCAGTACTCTCTCTGCACTCAGATTATCTTCTGCTGTTTCAGGGAACAATTCCTTAAGAGACCTCAAAAAAATCTTGTTTCCCACAAGTGAAACTGCAGCTCAGACTGGATGCTTAAGCCAAGGATTTTCACTGGAGCCCAAGGGAAGGTTGTTTGCTAACTCTTGTTGAAATTGAGTGGAGTTGGGTGCTGAGACACTAAGCATCACTGCCTTCAGCTAAACATGACACTTCCAAATCTACTGCATTCTGTCCCAGCAAAAAAACCTGCATCTGAGCTTTGACAAGCAATCATATTTTCTTCCACGTTACTCAAATGAATTTGGAATAGAATTAGCATCAGAGAGAAATCATGTTCCCATGTTTGTTCTCAATTTCTGTTAATGCTTGGAACACATCGGGCATTTTCCAATATAAAACTATACCTGCATCAGTAATGATGCTAACATCAGAGGAGTTACTCATGCAAACAGGAACTGGAAATTTAGACCGATAGTATTTTAACAGTAAGATCTTGTTTTATAAAAAGAATGGTACTCAGTTAGGCTATATCCAGCTATGAAAAAGACAAACATACCAACTGTAATGAGATTTAAAATAATCAAATTATTTATCAATCATTGTAAGGATTATGGACTCATATTAAGATTAGAAGCTTTTTTTTATAAACCAGGATATAGAAACATTTTTTTTGAGAACATAAGTGTCACTGAAGTGATTTCACTCTAAAGGCTACCTTCTTCTTTCTGCAGCTCTGCATAGTGTTTCACTTACCAGCAGTCAGTAATGCACAGTACATTTCGTGCACTAAATTTCCCTTTCAAGCTCAATGCACTGAGGAAGAGGAACTCCAAAAGAGACTAGAGCTTCTGGGTTTAAATTTAACACTATTTAAGGAAAGCAAACCTTTGCTTAGGGGATATAACTGTTAACATTGTGATTTTTCAAGCCTAAGGTTTCTAATGGGGTTTGACTGTTCTAGAGATAACATTTTTTTTTCCTAGGTAACATATTTCAAGTCATATTATGAGCAAACGTTACAAAATTTTAGTGTAATGTGAAATACTGTAATGTCAGATAGCATTATTTATCTGCTTAATATGACTAAAACCATTAATTGCTGGGAGCCATACTTCATCTCAGCAACAAGAAAACCTATTTTGTGCCTATCTTGTCAGTTATTGCCGATTTTCTTAATGAATTGTGACTTAGTGAAATGCTGTTGGGAAACGTGTTTATGTATTTCCAACTGCAGGTTCTGTATGGTAACTCTTATTACATAGATCCTCCATTAACTAAATGTTTTCATTATGCCTATGCCAAAACATATCAAAGGTGCATTTTTCTTAGATATCTGGAATAGCCATTATTATTGCACATGCAGTTTTAATTATTAGAATTTATGAAATGAACTAAGTGGCTAATGTTCATTGTCTTATATTTCCATTTGATGATTCAATCAGGTTAAATCTGTCTCATATTCCAGTCAAGGTACCATACAGAACTCCCTGAGGAAAGGAGAATGCAGCTTATCCTGATCTACTTACACAAGTATCTTACAATAGTTGGATAATGCTTTGCTATTTGCAATGCAGAAGTTGATCTTGACCCCAGTGACAGCAGAACTCCTAGTCCCTATATGGAGGAACTAAGGCCTTAGCCACCCAAAGGCAAGCAGAACAACAGGATGGTGGGACCTGAGGTTAGAAATAACCTTACGACCATCAGATGCTGATCTCCTTACTACTGCTGAACACTAACTTTTAGGAATTTAGACTGATTCATACTCATGTAAGATAGTTAGGGAAGAAGTCGTGTTCATGAAAGACAGTGTCTAATGTTTTACTAGTCTGTTCAAGTAAACTTAGCCATTTTACTGAGTGATGGTGGTATTACTCCTACACAGCAAGTTACCATTAGCAAATGGAACTAGTGTTACAGGGGGGCAGGAGGAGCCACAGAAAACATTTCAAGGCCAAAGATTTTGCAAAACCTGTCTCAGCTTGTAGTCAAACACTTGGAAGCATACACCACTAATAAGCAGTGCCTTTTACTCCAATTTAGTGTGTGCTATATTCCATTTAAATGTCTAGCCAGGGGCATATTAACCATATTCACTAATTACAAAGGAAGAATTTAGAATTATTTTGCACTGAAGTTTATCAGTTAGACTGATGTCCCTCAAACTCAAGTGTTGTATATGTTATTCCAAACTTGATGAATTTCAAAGCAACCTCAGAAGAAAAAGGTACCAGCTTTCTCATAGTGTGAAATAATGTACAAGGGACATACATGCGTATGTGACACAACAGGCGATTTCACACCTGCATTCTGTCTCTCCACAGGAGAAGGTAAAATACCTTCAACAGATAGGAGGGTCTTTTCACTGTGCCAGTGACAAGAATACAATTTCATGGATATGCGTTGCTATTCCTATTGATAATGAAAGGATATCTATCTTCAGCACAAGTGTTGGCTGTGGTGAGCACAGCAGAGTTCTGGAGCTCAGTTTCATATACTGCATGTTTGTTATTTTCCTTGTGGAAGAATTTATTTCATAATCATAAATTGTCCAAATATGATCTGGTAGACCAGCATCTGAAGTTTCAGTATTTGCCTAAGTGTTTTGTAGTTGGCCTCACATTTGTCGTCTGAAACCATCATATACCAGAAATTCCAGGACAGCCATATAGAACAAGTCATGGCATGATACTGAATCTGAATACTAATTAAAGGTGACACATACATTAGAAATGACAAAGTTTCATCATATCAACAAAAATTTAGATAAACATCAAGATGCTTTCACAGTCAAGTGGGAAATCTTTTCTTTATATAGGAATAGCCTGACAACCTTTAAAATGAAAGTCCGTTGGACAAAAACTTTATGAAAAATTAGTATAGCTTTTGAAGACATACCTTAAAATCCTGAGAAAAGCTCCTTGGTGCTTTTGTGGATGATGTCACAGAAACGTGACTTGATAATCCCGTAGCACATGCCACATCCTCAAACAGTTCTCGTACAGCAGCACTGCCCAAGTAATAGCCATCACTGTAGATGTTGCCTTCATACCCAACAGATTGCTGAGGTTTAGGTAAAAATAAAGTTTAAAAACAAAGCTACTCAACAGGTTGCTCCAGCATGCACCGTCTTCTCCCACCTAAGGCTGCTATTGGATTCTGAGGAAATTTGATAGGTGCGTAATATAACAAATGCTGTGTTGGTCACCATGAATCCCACCACTAGGACTGAAGTTGACAAATTGGTTGTCAAGGCCACAGTACCTAGGAAGAAAAAAACACCCTCATTCTAATTGTCAGTTAATGATGTCCCAAGAGCATGATGTTTTTAGGACTTCTGGGGACATGTCTTCTGTTTGGTTAAAAGCCAGGGAGTTTAATGTTTCAGGAAGGAGAGAGAAAAAAAAGAGAGGGAGGCTTTCAGCATTAGATCAGCTGTAAGACAACAGACATACCAAAAATAGTATTGACTAGATTTACAGGTTAGACACCTCCCCCCCAGATTATTTCCAATGATCCCCCTCACAAACTTTAAATTCAGTTAAACTGAAGTTCTGCTGGCATTGCTTTCACAGCATCTCACCTTGGTTGCTGGGACACAGAAAAGAAAAGAATGCTAGCTGAAAATGCATCAAGTGAAGAAGCGCAAAAGAATTTGTGAAACCTTTAGTTGGTAACATTTATATGAAACATTTCAAAATCATAGGGAGGATTTTTTTTTTTTCCCAAAGGTGAATTCACAAGTGAATTCCATGAGCAGCAGAAATGAAGGGAAAAGAGGGGCTGCAGAGGTCTCCTAGAATCTAACAAAACCAAAAGCTTCTCTTCTCTATTCCTGCTCTTCATTTAGAAGATTTTGCATTAATTCCTTTCCTTAAATCTCCCCATGCTTTCTTTATCCTCAAGTTTTAAATTCAGTTAACAATATAGACATAACATTTCTGGGAAACCCCAAACCTCCCCAGTTGCTGATAACCTTGAAATGCTTTACACCGAAGAAAGTAAGCTTTCATAACTATTACATCTGCTCTGAACTGGATACAGCGCAGTACAGTTAAATGAAGAAACCAAATGCAAGATACTAAAAATACTATTATTCCATTATTCCTATCTATATTCATAAATAAAAAAATATATCTAACGTGGAACAGAGAGACTTAGGGTTATACTGAGATGGAATATTTAATTTACTAGAAAAACACTTAAAAGTGAACTATATTTGTATATGTGAAAAATATTTGTAGACTTCTTGTAGGCTACAGAGTACAGTTTTCCTAGAGACAATAAATGCAGTAATTTATACTTAAATTTAGTCAGACTAGCACCTTGTGAAGCAAATGTTTCCTGCATTGGTCTTTCTTCAGTGTAGTTGCATGACCATTAAAATTCTAGGATACCTTCTTGAGCTAACAGTCAAACCCCATGACTTTATTCCAAGGCTGCTCACTCAGTTTCTTGATAAAAATCTCTGTTATATCAGCTCTACAATTGCTGCATGTGCTGCGTGCGAATTTTGGAAACAATCATCACAAAAAGGTTATGAAATTATTGCAATATAAAAAAGTATTAAAAAAACCCTTTCAAAAACCTTTCTATCAACTAGCATTAGGTTTACAGAACAGTTATGCAGGTATCTGAAAGGATATAATAATTTATTTTCCCTCTTTTTGCAAGGAAATCAACTTTTAACATTTGCTATCCCAAAGCTTGTAAAAAAGAAGATTGCATACACACATTAAAATGGGTCCTCTGGGGTAAAACCACAATATAAATATCAAATATTACGTATAACTTAGATCTAACCAAAGTAGATTCAAATAAACTGCGTGTCACAATCAGGAACTTGGGGATAAGGTAGGCTTTCCTCTAAATCAGACTGCGTCTGTGATGTGGCTTTGCAGTGTATTCAGAGAATTTTCTAGGCATGTAACTGCTGTGTAAATAAACATTATCTTAATAGTGGGAACCTAGGTCCAAAATGCAGTCGATATAGACAAGTAGGGCCCCCTCAACTATGGCTTCAGAAGGTATAATTACAGGTGCATAAAGCAGACAGTGCAAATATGCTCTCTTTATGTTTCTGCATCCCTTCATAACATACACAAGCACAGCTGAAATAAAATAGGCAAGATGAAGAGCAATGAGAAATGACATGATGAAATACCGCCTTTAAAATCTACTTTATTCAACTGGAAACAAAACATTTTAAAAGGTGATAATGCTCTAAAAGCTATTTAACTCACTAGCCAAATCAAACTGACCAAAATCTAATTTATTCCTTGTCTTGTTTAGCAGATGCTTAAAAGATCAATATAGTTGTCTCTGTAGATCGGCATGAAATATTAACCAGTCTGAGTGTTCTGAAGCTTTTTACAACATATTCAGCCTCATTAAACATTAAGCAGCCTTGAAATATAAAATAACTATCAGCTTCCTATCCTTCAGACACAGAACAAAGGTAGCTCAAGTGTGGGATGCAAGAGGAAAAAATATTAAATGAACTGGGAATTCACAGAGAAGTTAACTTAGGAAAGCTGTCAGTATAAATCAGATACGCTTTACCACAAGGAAAGATAATATTGCAATATCAGAAGAATATTTGATAAGGAACAAAACAATAGCGTGACATTTGTAGCATGATAAATTCATTAAAATATGCCCCTGACCACAAATGTCCTCATATTCGGCCCAGTCCTCAATTAAACTACAGCTTCTTTTGCCCCTCATGTTTGCTATAAGACCCACTCCATGGGTTCAGCGAGAATGAAGCCCTCTTCTCTTTTCTCTGCTTTTTATTACTGTCTGGTATGTTAAAAATATCTGGGCAATACAGCAGAAAAGAGTTTCAGGTTCACTAAAGGGAAATGTCAGCTTTGCAAATCACTGAAAGTAACCGGACATAAGCTGTCAAAATAAGTCAGCGAAACAGTGTGGTTATTGTCAGTACATAACTCCAGTCTGCAATCTGAGATGTGGCTAAAGGTTGCAGCCAATATAGCAAGACGGTTCTACTATGATGTACAGATCAACTGATTTAGCTAAAAATGCTGTTTCATTTTAATATATGCAGCACATTGAATACCTTTTCCTCCCATTTGTCTGCTTGCTTTATTATTACTGCATACTGACAGCGAAGAGCAAAATTCAACGTCACACAGTATTGCCTTTGCCACTGCAGAGTCTGTCAGGGTTTACAGAAGCTTTTAATGTAGCTTTCTTGTTGCTACTTCTTCTAGTATTGTCTGCTACTGATATCAAACCAGACATACCAGTGTTAGAATTTATTACAGCCGCCTTCTCTCAATTTGGCAAGATGGTAACACCAAGATGTGAAAGTGTGCAGAGATACTAGATTTTGTAAAATGTATACTGAGCAATTAAGTTAGAACTGTTAAATTCTCTTACACAACATGATGGTAGGAACACCATCAATCAGTCCTTGCAAAAACCGTAAGTAGTTGAGAATGAAACCAAGGAACTAATTCAGAACACCTAGAGGCAAAAAAAATATTTTTGAAATAGATACTGTTAAATTTTTGTGGCATAAGCAAGATATCAGTGGGCTCACATAAAGAGTAAGTGCATCAGACACATTAAGAAATGATACTCGAATAGCATTTGACATTGGGCTATTTTTGCTGCATTCTTAGAATAGAACTGAAAATATACTTTTGCATTCCACTGCATTACACCATACTTTTATACTTTCGCTACCTGCATGCTAGAATGTTAACAAGTATTGATTAGAACAGCATCAAATCAAAAGTTTTACTTTTATTCGCATGACAAATTTTCAGATGTACTTTGTGGACAGGATTACACCATCTCCAAAGACACATTTTAAAATGAAATTTCAAAAATGCATTAAACAGAAAAAGATTATACACATTGTGAGCAAAGCCCAGCCCCTTCTAATTTAGTCAAAGGGGCAAATCATAGCCTAACTGCAACACAGGCTCGAGGAGGGCAAGCAAAGTCTTAGATTGCCTGTACCCACTTCAGTTCGGCACATCTCACCTTGCTCCTGGTAAAACTCAGAGCAATCTCAGATAAAAACCATCCCTGCGTTACCAGAACCACATTCATCCCTTCCTTGTTATGCCTCTTTTTTTTATTATTGATGCTTGCGTGATTCACAGAGCTGCCTCCTCAGTTCCACTCAGCAAAGGCAGTTACGCGTGGAGTCGCTCACATTTCTTATAGCCACGAAGGGGCACAAATGAAGCCATAACAAGGCACATGGATGAGGCTGCATGATGCAAGCAGGAACATATAACATTCATGTAACTGCTTAAGGAGCACTGGGTGGTGCCTTGCTTGCTTCTTTAACCTGAGTGCTTTGGCTAAATTGCAGGTCCTACGTGTTTGGAAAGAAAGGTCAGCAGCGTCAATCTTTTCTTGGATACCATGGTACAACACAGAGGAGTTGAGCAAGACAGAATTTTCTTGCTGAGACTGCCATAGCTCTTTTATCCCAAAATTGTCTTCTTTCAAGGGTATGCTCATTCATGTGTCATCCTTGTATCTAACTAGCTTCTGGCATATAGGAAACAAGCCAAACACTGGAATTAGAAGGTCACCTAAGTGCTATGAAATTGGTAATTGAGACTTAGGGTAGAACGAGCAGGCACTAAGATGGGGATATATAGGCAGCAATAATAGTGCAAAGGGAAAAAAATTTTACCTCTCCAACTGCTCTCCAGTCAAACCTGGAAGACTAGCCTCTGCACAGATGAAGCCTGTTTCACTTGTGCTCTGACCCCCCTGAAAATTTGAGAGAGATGAAAAACACTAGTGCCAAATTTACTGTGAATATCTACTCAGGCAAGGTGTAACAGTCTGCTTTGATCAAGTTGCACTTACACCTCTCTTAGACAGCCATTCAAACCCAGTTTCTGGAATGCAGTCTTTGAAGTCTCTTTTTATACAAGACTTCTCCTGTCCATCCACACAGCTAAAACTTCTAACTGCGCAGTTCTTCATTACTCATAACCTTATTACTACAATATCTTGTTCCTGACAACAGACTTGCCCCTGCACATGCTGAGCTCAAAGCACTACTGCAAAGCAGAGCCAACACTCTCTCCATGCCAACAAACTCCAAGGGACTCATCTTCACTTTCAAAGCTCTTCACAGCCTACAGTCCCCAATATCCCCAATCTCTCACCCACTGCTGGAAGTTTTATTCCTGTCATTCACCCACAACACAAGCAGCTCATTTTTTAAAAGACAAATAGAAGCCAAAAATTTTGTGTGTATGCTCCCATGCTGTTCCTTGTATTTGGGAGGGTTTTCTAACTTTCTAGTTGGCTCACAATGCCCTCCCAAAGCTCTCCTCAGCCATGATGTCTTCTAAAAATGTAACTGCCAGCCAGCAAGTTTTTATGTTCTCTTTATCAGCAAGATAAAATGGAGAGGAAGAGAGGAATCTCTCTAACGGACCTATTGACATTTCAGAGGGTGAGGAGGAAGAAACTTCTTAGGACTTCTACCGGTCCCATCCTGGGTGTCAATAAAGCCTGCGTGCAGTCCTTCTTTTGCCTCCACCCATGTGTTTTCCCTTTTCTTGTGCTGTAAATTATTTCGCAATGTCTTTTGGTTCAGTGCTGGTACAGTGCTTAGGACACTGAAATTGTGCCTCATGACTTGGATTCCTAAGAGTTACAGTAATACAAGTAATAAAACAATCACAGTTTTAACTTTATTTGACTAAAATTCATACCTCAAGACCACCAAACCATGAAGAAATAACATACAAGGGAGAGAGAAAACAACCACACAGATCAGAACAGCACACTGCAAATGCATCAACCCTCAGAGAGTATTAATTGGTATGGCTCCAAAAAAATGTAGTTTATTTCTCTCTCTTTTAATGTACCTATGCTCATTTACACCTACAGGCACTGTTTAAAATAAATTTGGCTATAAACCATCCTCCTAAATACAAAGAAACACTGAGTAAAGCATCCCTGTAGAATTTTTTTGCTGCAGTAGAGGACATGTATGCTGCAACACATGAAAGACAGATGAGGAAGAAATTTTTTCAGCTGTTTGGATTAAAACACAATAAAAATGTTCACATATATGCAAGTTTCTTTCACTGAGGCCTATAAAGATACCCTGGCACTTCCGCAGCTTTTTGTTTTCTCTAGAAGAGGTGAAAACCTATGTAAGATTAAGACAAGGACAGGTACACACATATCAGAGGGCAGTGAGAATGCCATCAAAACACGCCAATAGGAATACAAGAGCTCTTTTGAACATCCTAATAGCAATCTAGGACCTACTCGAAAGCCATTGAAACTCTACTTACTATAGGTCACTGGAAAAAAAAAAGGAAAAATAAGAGTTTCTGAAGCAGATCAGCTAATTAATTTTTTTTTTTAGGATTTAAATGATTATTTCATACATATATAATTGGATACAAGCACACATAAAACATAGATGATCTACCAACTGCAAAGTCACTCAATCACTTATTATCTTAAAATATCTGATATTCTTCAGCATGTTTATTTTCAGAAGGCATTGTGCTAGATTTGCAAACAGGCTGGATAAAACTAATTAGAACTAACTATTGTGGAGAAATGTTAATGTGGAATAGAAGGCATTTAAAGAATGGTAGCAGAGTTTGAAATATAAGTTCATTCCAGTAAATCAGTGTCAAAATGACATGAGAAGCCAACATGGCTCAAGACAGATATATGGAACAATACATAAGATAAACAAAAACGCTTTTGAACCTATCCACAGAATATGAGAAGTGAAAGATTTGATTAAGTATTAGAAGAAAAAGACTAAACCAAATGAAACAAAACCAAAAGTGAATCATACAGCTCAAAATCTCTCAGTATGAGGGTTTTTTTCTGGTTTGGTTTTTTAAATTATTTTTTTTAAATCAGGACAAACCCAAAGTAAGAATTCACTTTCCAGAATGAGAGTGAAAAAAGCAAACTAGAACACAGTGACTACTAGAAATAGTTAAATAATTAACTTGCAACTATTCTAAGACATAACTGTATCTGGTGCAACATACCTTAACGCTCCTATAAGGGGGTGTTAAGGCTTTTCCCATCTTTACTGCTTTCTTGTATTAATGCAAATTACGCACTGGCAGTGCTCACCAAGGGCATGTACTTTGACTCACATTCAGACAAACCAAATAAATAGCCAAGATGACCACCGTGTGAAGTACCATCAGCGCGTGACCAACCTCGCCTCTGCAGTGCAGACATTTGAGGGCAAGTTCCTTCCCTTGGTTTTTGCAGTTATGGCACTGCATCATCATTCAGCATGAGTGAAGGTAATGGCACTTCTTCTTATAGACACTAATTATCTGTGCGTGGTGACTGGGAGCTGTACACATTTCCTGGTTAAGGTCCCTCAGAAGCTTCAGTGGAGCATTGGGCTGTAATTCATTGCACACAGTGTCCTTCCCCATCTCAGCCCCAGAGTGTTTGCAGCACGTTATCTCTGGCTGACAGGATGGCAGATGGCACAGACCCTTCACAATCACTGCTTTGCAACAGGTTACTGGGGTGAAGTGGTTTTAGCAGACCTTACCCTGTAATAACAATAAAAAATGGAAAGGTAAAGTTTTTTATTATAACTAAGCTCTACTGAATTAAAAGACCTATGATAGCTTTGTTTTTTTGCACGATTAGTCTAAATCAAAGTACACTTTTGAGAGAAACAATTTAAAATTACCAGCACACTGGGTGTTTTATAGATCTTCCTTAATCTCTCCTGCAAGGCTTCCCATAACTTTGACCTTACTTGTAAACCAAAGACTTCACTGCTATTTTAGTCTGAGCTTACTAATTTTGATTAGACAACTAAACTAAGGACGCATGCAATATATTGGTATACCTTCATATAACCAGCCAAAAGAATTTACTGCTTGATCCACTGTTAGTGAGACCTATGCCAGCTTTTTCCCGGTACAACTTATTTTCCCTATCAGCTCAGTGGTAGTAGCAACTGCTCCTTCACATTGGCACTTGTACATGAACAGCCAATGCCAGGGAGTAAGGGAGTGACTTATGCCCCTTTCTTCTCTTGCAACAGGATGCATAGCTACTTATAACTGAGCCCTAAGGAAGCCCACAGATTAGACATCAGATATCCAAGAGAGCAAAAAATGTGGGAACAGAAATTGAGAGAAGTCTTCACTGACACGTTACAAGTTCATGTAGTTCAAGAGAGATCCCTAAAGACAAGAAACAGACCATCATAATGCCATTAGTTAAGGGAAAGCCTAGGGAAACTGAAAACCTATGTAGGGGAAGCTTAAAAATCAGTTTAGAAAACCAAGTGAGGGAAACACTTTAAACAAGCACACTAGTGGCTCAATTAAGAGTTTCAGAGATGCCTGTAGGAGAAAATCTCCAAGGATATTACCACCAGGATAGACAAAGAGAGGCAATGGGAACCTGATGTGAAGATGTTCAGAATCATTTCCCCAGGTTTCATATTGTAAGCTAAATGCATTAAAAAATTTAGAACAGCAAATGTATTCCAGAAATGCATACAAAGTGCATTCAATAAGCTGTTTAATTATATATTGGTACAAACAGGGGTTAGGCTAATAATTTTAAAAACAGAAGCAGCGCTGAAATGCAAAGAAAAGGAAGCCTTGATTAATAAGGTGGGCAGGGAGAAGAAGAGATCATTTACTTCTCAATAAAATAATATGGACATTTGTTAAAGAGAAGATGCAAAGAATCTAGAATGAAGACAAAAGGTAGAGAAAAAAAGTCATAAGGAAAGCTGCTTTAAATTATTAATCCATGCTTGGACTCACCAAGTGCTTTCCAAGACAAAGTGTAAATAACACAGTGTAAATAATATTATTTAGTTATGTATCTTTTCATTATTTTTTTTTCTTTTAGTAAGGATGGCAAGGTTGGGTTTGTTTTAGGGGGAGGGTGATAGTGGTGGTGTAATTTAACAGTAAACCAGGGCACAGAATTAAAAAGAGGAGAAAACTTTATCATTTAGACCTTTCTTTTCCAAAACAGGGTTACGTTTCTCCCAGAAGCTCAAACTATACTCAGGTATATTCCATCCACCAATCAGTGCGCATTTTGCTGCCCATGATCTGAGCCGCACACTTTAAGTGATGATTTCTTCAGCAGAGAGATCTGATAGCTTTCTTCTCCATCACCACCAGCACGAGCTACTGCAGCACATCCTTCCCACATCCATACTCCATGATCCTAACTGTATGGCCTTCATTTAAAATTAGGTCTGCGTTTGCTATTGCATCGTTCACATGGAATGGGAGGTTTTCACTGTAACTACAAGCCTTTAGCACTAACTACAGACTGAAGCTTTTAGCTTGGAGGAATCTAGTTTAATTTGCCCGTTTTGAACAAATATCAGAGTCACATAAAGAGAGAATATGTGGATCTATAGGAGCATAAAACCTGGGCAGGAGGGAGAGAATAAGAGCTACCACCACCACAAAGAGTGAATAAACCCAAGCCATTTAAAGTGGTTTAAAAATACTGACTGCAAAAACTGGCTTTACCCAATATCAACATGACTGAAGTAAATATTTAAAAGGTGTACTACTTAGCTGCTTTCTCAAACTAGTAAATCCACGTAGTCTTTTCCCAAGGATTGGCTTCTAAATAAGACGACAACCACATTCCAAAACAATTAAAAATTAAATATGATTGAGCATAGTTTGATTGATTTGCAGCTGTAGCAGAACAATATAGCAAACAACAATCCCTACACCTCTTCTCATCTGCCTCTTCGTTTAGGACTCATGTTCAGAAGTGGGGCATATCAGCTTGGCTCGTGCTGGCAGACGTAGGAGGGATGAGGAACAGCAGAAGATGGTGCTCTGCACATTCCCTTGGCTGGGCTGGTTATCCTGCACTCTGCTCTGTCTTTGGCAGTGACTACAGCCGGCAAAATAATGGCCTCAACAGCTTCTTAGGCCACTCACTGTTATAATCTGTATAATAAGTATTAGTTTAGCTTTTCGTATGGAAAGTTAATCCCCTAATAACATTTCAAATTACTGAACAGTGTTTGGAAAAAAATCAGAGCTACCATTCAGAAACCTGTGCTGCAATCAGCTACACAAGATATACAGCATTCTGTAATTAGTGCACACCTTTCAGACTTGGCTAATTACCTCTTATGAATTAAAATTGTTCCCCTCCCACTAGCCACTAAACTTGAGAGGAAAAAAAAAAAAAAGAAGAAAAGATAAGCTCTATACTTCTAAGGGAGCTGAAAATTCAGTAAGATAATGTCACTGATTTGGTTATTTCCAGGTGAACATCAGGTTATTCAACCTAGGTGAATTTAATGATTCTGGACAGGTTGTGCAATGAATCCTCCTACAAATCACTTATAATTGCAAACATAAAAATTAAATATCAGTCTGAAGAAAGAGATAACAGTATTAATGATGGAGAGCAGTAATCTACAGATAGTGGTGCTGCCATTTTAATCATGGCCATTCTGGTGTAGAATTTCTGAACCTCATGGGGACAGCACTAGGATGAAGAGGCTAGGCTGTCTAACCTGCAAGAGTTTTTAAATGACTACATGTGATTAACAAACACATTTCCAATATACTGACATAAAAACTTCAGAGTTTTTCTCTCTAATACAACATTTTGTTACATTCCTCAAAGACCAAGCTCAGCTTGGCTTTCCACACCTCCTCCCCAGTATCTGTTACCAGCTGGCTATTATCCCTGTGCTGAGCCGTGGATCAGGAGATTTTCCTTGTGTTAGCATCCGAAGTCAGCGTTTTGAATGATGCAGAGCATTTCAGGTACCAGACTCCCTGGGTCAAGACCGCCTTTTTTATATCTGGGTGCTGATCAGCTCAATGATGCCATGACCTGCTTATAAAAGCAGCTGGAACAATCTAGATCAGGGGAGACTTGTGCTCCAGCTCAATGGCAGTGCTGAAGTCTCCAGTTCCATCAATGGGCAGTGCCCTGATCTGTGACACAGGCCGAGAGCCCACCGTGTCTGCCTGCCTTTCCCATTCTTTCGAGCACAAAGGCCTGTCTATCTCGTTTGTAGGTGTTAACATACACGAGCTGGTACAACACCTCCAGCCCTTCCCTGCGGGTCCGCAGTCCTCCTGGAAGTCATCACGGCACAACCCATGCAAGGCGAGTATGACAAGCAGCAAAAGGACAACTGACTCCAGACCAGTCACAAGGACACTTCTATTACTTAGAATAGCAACTAAAAATACAGCTTTCACCTTCACACTGGAAAAGGAGGGGTGGTTCTCTTCCCCTCATCTGCCAAGAGCCTGTAGCAAAGGGCTACACATGCAGCAAGAAGAGTGCACATGTCCTCTGACCTGATGTAAACATGTGTCATCACTTTCTAGCAGGAAACCCAGTCTTAGTCATGGATCACACCTAATGAAGAAATCCTGTACTTTTGAAAATAAGTGCATTTTAATTAATCACCTCTTTGGAGTTTTTGAAAGGTTTTGTCCCCTTTGATTTTAGACTAAAGCTTTTAGGAATATTAGCTGTGTCAAAAAAAAAAAAAAAAAAAAAAAAATTTGAAAGCCAAAGTACAGACTTCCAGAGTTAGCGATGACTTGAATTTAAATCTAGGAGCCAAACTGATCTACTTTAGCCTGTATGAAGTTCAGAGCCAAGACTGAAATCAGGCTTTTCTCTGGTCATAATTTAGATAAGATTGAACTTTTCTGACATTAGCCATTTTTATCAGATTTTGGCTCCAGATGAAAGAAACCTTGCAGGTACAATCATACAGCCAAATGACTAACTGCCACCCTTTGTGCCTGTTAATTATTTCTGGCCACAGCATTCTGTACATAATGGAGCATGGACACAATATGATGGCTTTTTTTTTTTTATTAGTATTTTTTCTCTCTCTCTTTTTTTTTTTTTAATTTGGGTCAACATTTTGAGATGTCAACACCTCTCAGGGATAATCAGCCTGGAATACCTTGGGTTGTTTTGTATAGGTACTCAGTATTTGCAGCTCTTTAACTAGAAATGTGAGAACAACCATAATCACAAAATCAGGCCCAAACTGCTTCAAAATTAATCACTTCAAAAACCCAGGAAGTATTAAATAAATATGGACATGATGTTGCGGGGAGGGGGAAGCGGCTTCATCCCTGGAAAAAAAAAAATCACAGACTCCTTGACCCAAGCCATTGTATTTTATTCTGTTTTTAACTTCTTCCTACTTGTCATGGGACAAAGGTATTGAAATCTTTCTATAGTATCACATTAATATAGAATCATTCTGCTTTCTTCTCATGTGACAGTGTAGTCATGTTAGCACATTTCATTGTAAGTTAGTAAAAATGAACATTAATGTGACCTGATACTAATCCACCATGACAGAAAATTCCTAATATGATAAAACTTTCATATCATATTAGTAGAAAAAAGTCAGTTCCTGCCTGTTCCAGGTCACTTTCAATGTTGCCTTTGAGCATAAAGTAATGGGAAGCATTTGTCTGTCTGCAAAAAGGATCCCTAGCACTGTTCTATGGCAAAATAAAAATTATATTCAAATGTGTCTTTCTTTTCCTATGTGTGACAGCCCATTGCAAGAGAGCCCTCAAATACATCATATCAATTAGCCTTCATTTCTAAGCTTTAACTCTGACTTACTCAGAGCACCTCTTGTAATGAAAAGCAATCTCTTTTTAAATGGTTGTTTCTTTATATTAAAATTATAACAGCTGCAGAAATAAATATTCAGTCCAGCATGACTCCTCTCCTCATTTTCATGACTAGTCTTTGAAAGAAAACAGTGAACTATGGGCAGCATGTTCAGCGAGTCCTTCAAAGCAAATGCCAGGTAGACAAATACTGTTATTTTTTTTCCTGCAAAAACTCAGTAGAGGTTTGGATGGAGCAGAAGCACCTCACAGGTGACTCCAGAGCAGCATGCAGCCAGCTTTCAATGGGGCAGCTCGAGGAGGCTTGATAGGCCAACAACCACACCAGTTACTCTAGCTAAGTTGAACATTATAATCAGTTCAAATTGTCTGTGTTACGCTACCATTTACACAAGTGTAAAGTCAGATCCCACGTTTGCCATCTCTGGGATACCTTTGCTTGTTTGGGCCAGGGTTTGATGAGCAATTATCCTTTCTGTAAGACCAAAGTGGCAAATCTAACATAAAATATCTAAATAAAATGATCAGATATCATCTAAGTAGGATATCATGTCTAAATAAGAAAATGCTTCTCAGGGCTTTTTGGGTATTTCCCAGAAACTGATAAAAGATTTGAAAGAAACACCACCAACTTACTACAAAGGTTAGCAAAACCTCTGGTCAAGCTGAGTCTAAATGATAATTAAATTAATTTCCTTTGTCCCTGTCCGTTCTGCCACCCTGTGTAAACTAGAGGAGCCCAATTTAAATCCAAAGCTTGATGCCAATTTCCAAGAAACTGATGTCTGGTTTTCTTGATGTAGTAACTTTTTCATTGCACTCTCATTGCCCTGGACTGTAAGAACAGCAGTACGATCAGTTAATCCTAACAGCTGCAAACACCGAGCTTCCTTACACAGTCTACATAATTCACAAGTTAGTGTTACAGAGAATTTAATTTTTCAACACAAAGATTTAATTTTATCAACAGAAATACACCCAAACCACAAAAAAAAAAAAAAAAAAAAAAATCTACTCTTTTACTTTTCCTCCAGAAAACAAGAGGAACAAAGGGTTCCATTTAAACTGCTGTGGAATAGTACTGAAGATAAATCATGCAATGGATCAGCTTAGTCTAGAGAACGTCCCATGAGTCAGTGTAATACGTACTTCAGTTTGTTCTTTAACTCTGATTACTGGATACCCTTCTGCAGTGGAGATGCTAAAAAAGCCCCAAAACTTTGAAGTAACTTCACAGCTGTACCTTAAGAGGAAAAAGAAAAAAAAAGTGGTTCTGGTGGGGAATGGCCAGGTTACTACAATCAAAAAAAAAGTAATTTTCAGTTATATTACTGCCTGTGAAACATTACAAGTGCAAAATGTAATTACCTTAATGCTATTTTTGATATCATATCAGCAAATTACATTGAGTCCCTACTGCGACACTTATATCAGGGTAAGAATTACCCTGTTGTGAGTGTCGATCCCAGGGGAAAATGAGGCAGCGTAAATGGCTGTGATTCTTGAGCAATTAGTTGCTCCAAGGCTGCAGACACTCTTATTTAAAAGATACTTACGGAATGTTTAACCTGTAAACATCTTGAACATTTACCTCCTATTTGTTTTTTCAGTAATTAAGCCTCCAGGGAATCATCCTATGTAACAAGCATTTCTTCCTTATTTTGCCACCCATTTTTCTTTTTAATCATGAGAAAATCCCTTTCTGCTATTAAGATACACACTGTGAAATTTGGAATTGTTTGTAATAACTATGTCTTTCCATTAGTACTAATACCCTAATGCCACAGGACAACCACGTAATGTGCTGAAGGATTATATAACTTCACGTCGAGCAAAAAGAAATTACAAGTTTCAATCACCTTTGGGAGTTAGTTTTTTGGTTTTCAAAGTTCTTTAAGAATTATTGAGTGAAGAGAGAAATATTGATCATTACAACTAATTCCAGATCTCAAGCATTTCCTCTAGAGTCAGAGACATAGGCCTGAAAGAGCGAAAAGTACAGACAACTGATTAAGGCAAAGGCTGCATTAACAGATGATGGTAAAAGGCACAGGATATAAAACAGTGCTGCAGCAGGACATCAAAAGTATATGCAGCTCTTGAAGAAAGTTTTCTACACACAGCAAGAGGAAAGGGATATAATAGTAGTGCAGCAGTATCATTTCAGCATCAAATTATTCAACAATATCTGTCTTCCTAATTTAAATTTTGAAGTTTATAAGCTTATATGCTGCAATCAAAATTCTAGATAAATGCAGACTTTGTATTCTTCCATTAATCTGTACCTTTAAAAGTCAGCAAGCCCTATCACTAAAAACACAAATAAAAATACACCTTAAAATTAAAAAGTGTGCATTTTTAAAACCCTTTTCACCTCTAAGCACAAATGGGAAGATGAACACATTCTGAAAAAGAATAAAAATACCAACTTATAATTAGCTACTTTAAAAAAAATAAATGAAGTCTTTCTCCTTGTAAAAAAAAAAAATCATTCATGACATACAAAATATCAGTTCAACATTTCCAAATTTCTGATATAGTACAATTCTGCTAAAAGTAATTCTTTTAAACTAAACTAAATTACAACTGTTACCACACTTCCATCATTTTAATGCACCACTGAAGCAAACTAAAAGTATATGCTTTGGTAAACGTGGAAAATATTGACTTGTTAAATGCTTTATACAACACATACAAGATTCACAATATTATCCATATACATGCTGAGTTATTCTACCATCTTTCTTTTACCATTTCTTTTCCTGACTTACAGTTACCATGCCACTAAACTTATCTTCTGGCTAGTACCTACTGATTTTTGTTATATAATTCATTCTTCAGCAGATATTATCTTCTGTTTGAAAACAGCAACAAAATGGTTTTCTTTATAGTAGTTAAAGGGCCTTGAAATACACTGGCAAATGCAGAAATCTCAGTTCCAGCTGTTGTGAATCCTAAATCCAGGCTTTGGGCTGTTGTGATTGTTAACTGTATGGTGTGTCACTACAGCTGTCACAGAGCTCTGTGCTGCTTGCATGAAGGACAATACTATAGAAGGACAGAGCTGCCTTGCGCCATGTTGGTGAACACACAGCATACACACAAAACTTATTTTTTACTCTGGGCAGGACAAGGGTGTTGTTAAAAGCACAAAGTATTCAAAAACAACAAAAATACAAAATGTGACATCTGTTGAAACATTTCTGCATTCATTCTTACACTTGCCAACTGCATCAAACTCTCATGGGTCCTATATAATACAATAAGAAGTTACGAGGCGTAACAGATTTTTCTCAATACCAAGATGACCATGAAAATAGGTAGCTTTCACTGCACTATACTTTTCCACTAAGTATATAAAAGGGTTCATATTAATTCTTTCATATGAATTCTCACATCACTGGCAATAAAATATAGGTTCAAATTCTCATTTAGCGATCAGTGGAGTTAACTTAGCCTACACTGGCAGAGGAAAAAGGATGATTAAGTGAAAAATGACTCATTATAATGTAATCCTTAGAAACAGTGCATGCCTGCAAATATCAATAATACTACCAATCACCTTTAATGTACCAAGAGTTGTGCAAGGCCATGATTAACATCCACTTGAGAAGAATAGATAATTACAAATACTTCAGAACTATCCAAACATCAACAGTATATTAATAAAAAATTTGGAAAACTATCACAAATATAAATATGTACCTCTTCCTTGCAGTTTAAGTTGCCTGACAACATCTGCGATAAAGACACACATCTTAACTTTCTTAAATTAGCAAGAAAACAGATCCATCCCACATGTGTTCTCTATATCTCCCAGGTCACTGATGACTCTTCCTTCACATGGAACAAGGGATAATCAAGAAATACATACCAGTGTGCCCTTCCTGGTCACTAAGACAATGTTCCTCACGCTAAATCTGCATTAATAAGATCTGTGACAGGGAGATTCGCAATTCTGAAAATCACAAAACACTCATTAAATTAAAATACTATCATTGCAGAAACCTGTAAAGCAAAAAGGATTAGGATGCAGCAACAAACAGCTGGATTTTAGCTGTCAGGATTTTAGAGGGCAATGTCTTTTTTTCCTCATGATTAGTGCTAAGTGCTACCGAGAAGATTTTTTGGACAGAATATAGCTGATCTTTCTCTTGCTGTTTTATATATCCTTTCTGTGTATCATCCCATTATCTTCCATTATGCTCTTCTGCTATAGAGTCTCTATTTTTAGATGAGACTGAAATTAAAAGGAGGAGAGTGGATTTCCTGTGAATCATCCATCTAATAATTACCAATATAAATGTAACAACAACAATAGAAGGAAACAATGCCAGTGTCAGGAGAACTGATCCCAACTTTAAAATTTGCTGTGAAACAGGATACAGTTTTAAAAGTACGGACAAACAGGAGGCCCCCACACATCCCTTAGGCACTTAAATGTTTCATTCTCCTTTTCTTACCCCTGAAAATGATGCAGGCACTATTACTTACCCAGAATATTCTGATGCATTCGCTATCCCAGATCAGCCAAAGTCGCTGCCTCAGAGTTTCTCTTTGCAGAAAGCATTATAACCAAATAGAGATTTTTAGGGTTTTTTTCCTTTTGGGAGTGTAAATACAATAAAGAGGTTCTATAGTTAGTTGTAATGAACTTTGTCTGCTAGGGGGACATTCAAATTAAAAAGGGACAAATCTTGTCAGAAACAGAATACGTCGGAATATCTCATGATACTCTTTTTTATGACACAGTTTACTTGATAACAAGATCATTAAGTAGCGCTTCTAGAAGTATCATAACTTTAGCAGTAACAAAGATATGTATTAAAGGAAAACAAAATACTTTGCAGCAACCTGTAATAGATCTAAAGTAAAACTTCGAACTGCTTTAACTAAATAATGCTTCCTTTGTCCATACCACACATTCCTAATAAATACAGAGAAGAGAAAGTATTAATGCAAAATACTGAGATGACCTGAAAAATAGCTTTATGATGGATAAAAAGAAAAAAAGTCATATAAAGCAACTGCGGCAGAGGGTAATTTAAAAAAGAGGAATATATTTCTATACAAAGCTGAGTATAAATATTTATCAGATGCATAGATGGTCTAAAGATATTAAGAAAAATAACGAAAAATTACTCTTTCATTGTCATACGCTTCTTGCAAATGCATGCTGGGGTAATGCTTCAACTATAATAAAACTGCTCATTATCTGGAGATGCAGTAACAGGAGAACAAATATCATTTATATTGCTGAGAACAATTCTGTGGAGGCAGCGAAGGACTACAGGAACAGAAATTCCATTTTGATATTTGATGTTTATGTAGCTTGATTGAAATGGAATGATTAAAATCATTTAATTAGAAACTGTACATGGGAGTTCTTTGCAAAAGAAAAACATGTGTATCTGTTCAAGTTCACAACACCCAGTCTGATAGTAGTACAAAATCATTTTGGGGGCAGAGGGAAAGGAAACTGGGAGACGATATTTGTGCTGCTCTACAGATGACCAGAACATTTTTGATTTAGTGTTTGTCATATGGGCAGAATATTGCATGCACTATTCAGGATGTACTGTTCTCCAGTTCTCACTGGTTAGCTGGTGATCCTGATGGGATTTCTCTATTTCCAGTACTCCATATATAAACACTGTGTGCAGTAGCTCCCATCCATAAGCCACACTCCAGGTTATTAACATCAGTCTAATGCTAAAACAATACGAGTCTAATTCCTGCAAAAGACAATGAATGTAGTTTCTCAAGTAATGTGGATTTTTTTGTGCAAATGACTTAAAAGGTAGATGTGTATGATAGTAAAAAAAAAAAAGTTTAATAATAATACTTTCTTCAATTATAGAGCTTCTCTATTATCTACAGTCGTCTTACACTGGATTGAGAAAGTATTATTTTCTCTAAGTAAGGAGTATAAGAGCACCAAGATGTGAAGCGATTTACCTGAGGAGAGCCAGTACCTGATCTGAGCTGAAAGCTTCAGAATTCCTGGATGCTATTACTGCACTTCTCTCCATAATCTGGTGCTGCCTTTGCTGTGATAATCTCCCAGCAGCGTTTGTATTAATCATTTGCACAGCCGTAGCATCCAAAGAGCCCAGCCAGGCCTTTTACAGCAGTTAATGTACATGCACAGAAAGAAATGGAGCATCAACATCAAGAATATCTCACACAATAAAAGAATTTTTTTTTAATTGAAAAAAAAAACCAAAGGGAGCGAAAGGGCAATAGTCTAAACAGCAAAATGAACAGCGCGATATCTGTTACTTCCACCTTGTGATACACAGCACAATAAATGCTGGTTTTACTACACTACTAATCTAAACTTTGTTTAGGAAACTTTGCTAATTTAAAGTTCTTCCCTTCCGCAATTTTTTTCTGTAATGTGAAGTAATTTTGTTACTTGCAAAGTTATAGAATTAAAAACAGTTGCATATTGTGTTTTGTATCAAATAAGATTAATCTTTTTCCTGGCAGAACCATTCTTTTTATTTTGTTTTCAGAAGAACTTATTTTTTATGATAGAAAATTTTTATATATATCCATATCAACTTGTGGGATTTTTGTTCATAAAAGAGTATGTATTTTTCAGATATATCAGCATTATTTGTCAGTTCTGACTGCTACGATGTTTTGCTTTTTGTCTCCCACGTGTTCACACTGAAAATTAAAGACAGATCCACACTATGTAAGACAGGAAAATATAAGTTTTTTATATATTTGAAAAATAACATTACCTACTGTCAGCAGAACTACAGCTACCATGTGAGTATTCATCTGATGGAAGCATGAAGGTCCTCCATGATAGCGTTATACAAAAGGAACAGGTCTAGGATGCATGGGTCAGCACCCACACCTGCCCTCCTGGCTAGGCAGCCCTGGGGGCAGAGCGCTCCCGAGTCACTCCCTGATTATTAGAACGTCAAATAGAGTTTGTTTATTAAGTTTCATGTTGCAATTGAAACGGTAGACAGATCTTCAAATGAAACACTAGGAAACGAGCCAGTTGTCCAGTTAGACACCACTGAAGAATGGAAACAGCAATGGAAGATGGGATAACAGCAGCAGCACAGAAAAATATCCTGGCACTGAAACCAGCACCTCCTCCATTCAAAGCTGGTGAACTAAGCAGATGGGAGGTGGGGGTGGGTGGTGCAGACATGGACTTGGGACAGTTTGGAAAACTATCGCCTCCAAGTTTCTGTATGATGATGTAGTCCTGCTTTAAAGAGCGGGAGGAATATCTGATTATACCCTACAATTAAGACACAGCAAACACAAAAGTAACAGCAGATAAAAAGTTATAAGATAGTGACCAAACATTACAGTTGTGTTACGAAGATGGAAATCTCTAGCAGCATTACAGAAGTGGGAGCCAGGATTTGCACATTAACAAGTGGAAATAAAAAAGTACTGGAATATAGAAGAACTCAAGTCACAAGAAAAATTGCTAGCTAACCCAAAATTAGTCATGGAAAGCTAACAGGAGTACAGCAAATAACAGATTAATTTTTAAGATTCTAATATTTTTCAGGCAATAAAACAAACAAACAAAAAATATTCCTACGTGGAAAAATCTCTTACTTCTCCTGCATCAATAAGCAATGGGGGGCTGCCCAAAAGTAAAGTTCTGAGATTTTGGGGCGCTGTAGATTTTCACATGCAACACACCAAGCTTGTGAGTGACAAGAAAAATGCTTTGTTTAAGAGGTCTTGCCATCATTTTTGGTACAGATCTGAAAGAATTAAGACCACAGCTAGATCCAAGCAGTCAAATCTAACCCGAGACTCAGCTCCTGGTTTCTCTGTATCACACACCTTGCTCTGCCGGAACTGGGGAAGCGAAGGAGTACACAAAAACTCCAAGTCTGACTCTCATACACACTCAGGACCAATTTCTTCAGCTGCATAGCTCAGCCCAGAACTGACAGTTATTCTGACCCGAACTGGACAGAGGTCACTGAGCACGATTCTGCCTGGCAATATCCATTGCCAGGCTTCATTCTGCTTTCACCTCTTTCTGGGACATTTAAGAGTTACAGGGAATTCCCCTCGGCAACAGCTGAGGAGAAGCTCTTCCTCCCAACACCCTGAGGAACAGGGGCCAAGTTGGCTGTGTTTCATAACTGAAAAAAGAAATAGCCCTTATTGCAGATGGCAGGCAGCAAAGAGTGGTGTTGGAAGCAATCTTTCAAGGCAATTTGATCCAAAAATCACAATTCCACACAGCTTTCAAGTGAGACCCTAGCTACGTGAAAAATTCTGAGCATCCTAGCAAAGAAATTCCTGATCCTTAAAAAAAAAATGGTAAAGATATAACGTCTAATATTATTAAGAGCAAAGGTACATCAATATAGATTAGTGCTTGGGTACCACCAGCAGAGATGCAATAGAAAGAGACAACCATAACACCAACACATTTTTCCACTCTATATGGATATCAAAAGCAGCAGCCAGCCTGATCTTCTGCAACAGTATGAAACTCATAAAAAAAAAAGTGTTTGCAACTATAATAATAGGTACTAAACTGATTAGTTTCATGCCATGCTAAATTGACTTATTTTGAGATTCAAATTTAGAGTAGAAACTAATGGTATTCAAATAACTTATTGTCTAATTTTACTCAACATAGCTTATGCTGCTGTTATCTGCTAAATATCATCATCATCAGTGTGCCCCCTTGCCCATTCTGCCAATTAAAATCACCCCAAAAGTACAACATCAAAAAGATTACGTTTTCTTGAAGTTGACCTTTAAAACTGAAGTTTATAATGCCCTGGTAAGAACTTAACATCTTCATTTACATAATTTTCTTCTAAATTACAAGTCATGTTTTATCAGAACAGAATAAGCCAGAGGACATGAGGAAGCTATGAGCCAGCAGCAAAACATTCAAACCCCAAAGGGCTAAAAAGTTCTCACGGACAGGTTATACAATGCAAAAAAACAAGAAAAACTGAAAAATCCTCTGCTATTGAATTACATGTGCCCTCTTTCCCTTGGGGGTTGCCAATCTTCATCTGCTCTTTCTCAACATTTAAAACGAATATCCAAAAAAGATAGAAAAAAAAAAAAGTTAAGTGTTGAATTGCTAGAATTGTTCACAGCCATCTGGAATGATATGGCAGTAAAACTTTGTGAAATATGAAAGGTTGTTTCCTTCACTTGCTCCTTGGAAAAACATAGGAACTGAAAGTTGAGTCCACTTCTAGTCCCAGCAGCATCACAGAAAATTAACGTCAATCCAGAAGGAACAGAATGATGACCACTGGATTCAAAGTGTTCTGGCTAGAGGACAGTTTCCCTCAACACATATTAACACCCAGCATACATCAAATATATTACTGTTCCTTGACAAACGTGTGAAAATGCAGAGCGAGGCCCCAAAACAGTCCAAATCTCAAAAGTATTTCATGCAGTAAAATAAGTTTGCATGCATTTCTTGGGTGACATAGCAGTAGTTAAAGACCTGCATGCAAGCATCATGACGTGTTTTCATGGCCTCATGCGAGTCTTCCAGTGACACAAAGATATACCTCTGATGGGGAGCACTTTTAGAGTTCTTAGGCAGAAAATACAGGGCTCCTTTCGTATTGTCTGTGATGCTGATCACTGTTGTTTAGAACACCTTTGCACAAAAACCAAATAGAAATGAGAACATGCTTGGCACCCCTCCCAAAACACATTACATGATGTGCTAGGATAAAAAGATTTTTTTTCCTCCGTATTAACTAACCCATGATTAAAAGAATAGACACAGCTATTACAATTTTTACATTTGATTTCTGAAACAGACAAGGTCCTGCTAGCATATCATGCACGCTTAATAAAACATATATACATGCCTTCTTAGCAAGGATGTACACTAGGAAGAGCCAGGTTTGCTGAGCAAAACCAAGTCAGCTGCTCTAGAGCAAGCTCTGCAAATCTGGTTTCCACTTTATGCCTTAGCTAAATCTGCATGCGATACTCCAACTCTTTGTTGGACTGCCCTTTTATTGAATTAGGCACGAAGACTTACAGAAGGAGGAAAAAAAAAAGTTTATACTTAACATTCCATTTTTTTAAATACTATGATTCAAGATAAGAATAATTTAATATTTAAAAAAAGCACCTTTCTCCTATTGCCACTGGCTAGAGTGCTCATCAGGCTATTTGCAGAATCATAGAATGGTTTAGGTTGGAAGGGACCTTATATAGTTCCAACCCCCTCCTGCCATGGGCAGGGACACCTTTCACCAGACCAGGTTGCTCAAAGCACCATCCAGCCTGGCCCTGAACACTGCCAAGGAGGGGGCAGCCACAGCTTCTCTGGGCAACCTGTGCCAGGGCCTCACCACCCTCACAGTAAAGAATACCTTCCTCATATCTAATCTAAATCTGCCCTCTTTCAGTTTAAAGCCATTAGCCCTTGTCCTATCACTACATGCCCCTGTAAAAAGTCCCTCTCCAGCTTTCTTGTAGGCTCCCTTCAGCTACTGGAAGGCTGCTGTAAGTCTGCCTGGAGCCTTCTCCAGGCTGAACAGCCCCAGCTCTCTCAGCCTGTCTATTGTTAAATCAATTGTTTCTCTCTGAAACCACCTAACCACCTGTTAAGTGTTACGTTCTCACACCTTGACTAACTGCAGGCAGGAAACAACAGGCAACAACTCATGTCCATGCTGAGCCATGTTCACTTCTTCCAGCCCAAAGCACCGGTGCAGCCGCTCATCTCTCTGGGCACATGCAGCCATCCCCGCCATCACTGTGTTTCAGTGTGGGAAAACCAGCTAAGGCACAGTTCTGCAGCCAGTGAAGCTTCCAACTATTATTGAGGTGCCATCTCCAAAATCCTCAAGCTCTTCCGGCAAACAACTATCAGTGGCAATCAAACTCATTTATATTACAAAGCTGCTCTCAAAAGATTACTGAAATTCCCCTGATTTCACCTATTTAATTTGGTAAGCAGATTGTGTTGCTGCAAAGTAGATTTCCTATCTGGATGAACTCTTACCGTACGCAAAACATGATATTGAATATAGGCTTACAGAACAAGTTTATTTTTGTAACTGTGCCAGTGCCGTCAAAGCAATGCACAAAGCAAAAAAAAAAAGCTGCAAATTTTTGACCTCATGGCTATGTTATGGTGGGCAGAGCCGCACAACACCCACTCCTTGAGCACAGAAGTAAACCATCTGTGTACTATCAGCTGTGCCAGTGCTGTAGTCCTGATTTCAAGCAGCACTATAGTAAGGGGAAAAAAGAAAGTCATATTTTATATTAATAATTACCCCTATTTATTAGGTACTTGCATTATTTGCACAGCTACCCTGATGAATAAAGTACCCTCTGTAGGTACAATCACATCTGAAGATATTTAAGACATAAAAACACTTTGTTGGTCCATTAGGCTAGCATATCCTGCATAGTCAGTCTAACCTCACCCAGAATTGTAAAGCACATTTATTAGCCCTCTGAGCACTACTGTGAAAGCTTACCATGTAAAAATGTCATTTGCCTTTTGTGGTGACAGCTATAAATGTGAACTACGAGTTTCAACAGGAAGTAGCATTTCACAGCATGGCTAGACGTCCTCCTCTCTTGTCACCAGCCAACGTAAATGTTAGCTGCACTTACTGGAGAAGACTGCTCTCTAAAAGGGTACAGAAGGCAAGAAGTCATCTCTCAGCTTTCACTGTGGAGGATGAAATTGCAATAGCCCTGCCTCTGGCTCATCTGCCCAGCAGTAGATTCAACAGACCTGGCTTGCACAGATGGGGAAACATGAAATACGTTTAAAAAACACTAGGAAACAGTTTACTGCAGAAAGGTAGAAATATGCTGCAACAGAGACAGTACTTGTCGGCTGTGGCCTCACAAAGGCAGACTTTGACATTCTCTTAAACACAATCCTCCCCTCCACAGATCTGCACAGAAGAGGAGAGAATTACAGAAAATACCTATTTAATCTGTAGCTCAGACAAGAGTAACTCACTCTGTTCATCTTATAAAATTAGATACATGCAATCCATCCAAGATTAGAAAATTTCACCCACATACACCCACATGCACAGGAGGTATCATATTAACTCTGTTTTGGAAAGGTAAACAGAGGAACAGAAGACTCAAATAGGCTGATAAATTAATCTGAATTATTACAAAAGCATATCATAGGATTTCATGCCCATTTTTAACATTGATAAAATATAGATATATATAGGTTCTTATACAGCCGAGATGTATTTTGAAAGCAAGTATAATACGTGACCCACAGAAGTAACAAGGGTCTCCCCCTTCAGAGTGATCTATTGCTTTTACGATGCCACACTACTTTGGTGATTTAATCTGATACTTTTTGTAGCCTCCTTCCATGGCTCCTCTACATTCATATAGCATTTCTAGTTTTTGAAGAATGCAGAAATGTTTTGTAGGTTAAGCAGGCCAGTCTGAAGACAATCTTTTTCAGCGCTGATGCTTGCAAGGGGCATCTGACAAATAGGGTCGCTTTTGACCAGCCTCCCTGTAATGATTACGGGGAAGTTAGGGCAGCGCGTCACTCTGTTGTTTAAACAGAAAGCACTAACAGTGAAGCCAGGCACGGAGAAGGTTTGCAGCCTGAGCTTTACCAAAGTATGATACAAGATGAGGTCTCACCAGCGGCGAACGCAGCAGGAAGGGCTGAATGGCCTCCCCTCACCCCCACCTGCAAGGGGGCCGCAGCGCTCTGCACCACACAGGAGCGCGGGCACTCGGCCTTCCCTGTGCCGGCCTGCCACGCGTGCAGCCCGCTGGCACGGCTGCCCAGGGCGTCAGCCACCACGGCCACAACCAAATGAAGTCTTCCCCAATTCCAACACCTGCTTTCTCCCGCATAGAAAGGGCAGATTATTCGTGAAAAGTGTGCAACAAAAGCTTGACTTTTTCCAAGGAAGTATCTGCAACTATAACTTCAATTATAATCCACATGCTGCCCCTGCCTCTAAACTCTTACACACAAGTGTACGTTCGTTACTATACTTGAACTGTTGAGGATGTGTATTTTTCATTTGTTGGTGATTTTTTGTTGGTTGTTTTTTAGGTTTTGTTTGTTCGGTTGGTATTTTTGGTGGTGGTTTTTTTTTTTTTTTTTAGGAGAAAGAATAGCTTTATTTAGCTGCAAGCACCCAGCTACTAACTAAACCTGCCAAAGGCATGCTGGAGTTTTGGTTTTGTTGTTTCCCGAGTAAACAGGGAATCGACGTGCACAGTGCTGGCCTTGCCAGGGCACCACATAGCCCTCACTTTCAAGGGTGAAGTAAACCGGTTAAGGAAGAAGAGCTTTGAGGATTGTGTCATACAAGCATTAATATAATGCTCACATCAGCAGCACCGTGGCTTTTTAATTTAAAGCGTGTATTCCTTTGAGAATTACCATTATCTCATTTTTTTGCACTCTACCTATTATACAGTTCTTTTCGGAGATCTTAACGTGACTGTCATGGCTTCTGAAAAGCAGCAATCGCTACCCCCAGCCACCACCAGCCCTTTAAAAGGGCCCAGAGGGGAAAGGCAGCACATCAATTGTTACAGCTTTCAATGCGTCTTTTTAAAAGGAAGAGTTAAGTGTTATTTTATATATTTTTCATGCATAATTTCAGTTATTTCTCAGTAAACATATATCCCAGGGCCCTGGCATTTCATCGCGGAAGTTTAATTGAGAAGGGGGGGTTGAACGCCAGCGGGGGGTGCGGCGCGGGCGGGGGGGGCTGTCCAGCCTTTGGCGGGCGCGGGCGGGGCCGGGCCGGCGGCGGGGGGAAGCGGCCGCCCTGACACCCCCCGTCCCCGTCCCCCCGCCCCGTCCCGCCCGGCCGCGGCGAGCGCAGCGCCACGGCGCCCCCTGGCGGCGCCTTGGGCGGGGCGCGGCGCGGTGAGGGCAGCCCGGGGGGGAGCGCCTCGGCCTGGGCTGATGACTACACAATGAGGAGTGATATATTTTAATTTAAACACCATAAACCTATTGAGTGCTTAATTAACTTTAACCGTCTTTAGGGGAATGAAGCCAATTTGAGAGGGTCAAAAGAAGTTGTTTCAATATCAAACAGTTTTACATAGTCAATCCATTCATTCGGCCTACAGCTACTGATTAACCCACAAAATTAACATGTTAGTAAAAATTCATATTCGGGTCTCTGGGGAAATTAAGATGCACATGCACAGAGCACGATTAGCACAACTATTGTTTTCCCCCAACAATATAATTTAATGGGTTTTCAGAATTACAGAAAGAGAGACTCGGTGCTGGTTTGAATTGATTATTTACCACAAAGCTTTGAAATATAGAGAAGACGGAAAACATCCTGAGCCAAGAGGCCAGCGACAGACAAAAACAGGAGCAGAGCGAGTCCCCGCTGCAGAAGGGTACGGCTGGAGCAAGGGAGCAGCGAGCATCAAGCCCTCGCGCGTCTCACAGCGGGCCTCCCCGAGAGCTCTTCCCCTTGCCCTTGCCCACCGACGCCTTCCCCTCCTCCTCCTCCTCCTCCCCTCCCTCCCTTTCATGTCCCGATGTTATTTTTCCATTGTGTCATTTGTTTTAGTAAGAGAACAAACGGCTCAAAGCTTCCTCCTATGCCTCAAAATATTGCACACACCAATTTACTGTTCAGAAATAAGAGGATTAGGAAGGGCGCCAAAGAGACAAAGCGAAGGTCAATAAAAGAGGCGGTATTTTAGAAATATACAACTGGCAAGCCAATCAAAAAATCACAGCCTGGAGGACCTGGCTTAAGTAATACTGAAATAAAACGAGAAATCCTCAGTGACTTCAGAAGTTTTTGGATCAGACCCTTGCACGTGGGCATTCCCCTGCTGTGGTGTCCCACATGGCAAATCATCGTTTCCAGTACACGGAGGCACCGGGAGAGTTACCAGCCATGCGGTTACACACTGGGCTGCTTCGTGTGAGGCCACCAAAGCCTGAAAGTCAACAACAGAGGAGGAAGTCAGAGAGTAGCAAATGTCTGATTTTTTGCATCACTAAACTATCAGTAGGCTTCTATCATGTTTAGCAGGGGGAAAAAAACCAATGTAGTCATATGGGTTTCAGATCAACCATTTAGGGTGAAAAAAGACCCCTTCTCCCTCTTATCTGAGTAATGTATCCAAGGGTTACACAAAGATAGTTTAACTGTCAAACTAATAAAGGTCTCATGACTGGCAAATGGTCCCCTGGCTTTCTAGGTTTAACCAGTTAATTGTTTCACGACAGTAAAGCGAGACAGACAGGGAATTCTCTCATCGTAAATGCAGATGACCATACATGCAGCTGGTTAGAAATCTAGCTACCTCATCCATCTACCATGTTTGAGCTACCAGACCTGAGGTCCCACAGAGCTTCAGTCTGCAGTGCTAGAGAAGTTTGTAGCCACAGTGCCTGTGGATACCAGAAACATCCCCAGTCATGGGGAGAGTCTGGAGCAGGAACTGGTGGGCTGTCATGAGATAACTAGGATGAAACAGGTGCCCAGAAAGACTCTGCAATGTCCATCCATGTTGTTTTTTTCAAAACTCAACTGTATAAAGCCCCTTGAGACCTGGTACAACTTTTGAGTTAGCTCAGCCTTCAGCAAGAAGCATACCAACAGGCTGCCTCCTGACATTCAGATGTCAGGAGCCATACTTCACACAGCACTAAAACGTTGTGGATCAACGGCACCTAGCCATGGCACCAACAGCGGCATTTGGACCCCAGCTTGCAGTGAGCCTGAAGTTCAAGAAAACACCAAGAGCATAGTCCTCTACAAAATGGGAACATGCCTCTAAAAACAACATAATAAAATTCTGCCCTCTTCCATAATCCACACAGATGACAAATTCAGGACTATGATGACTCAGGAATCTCTAAATCCTTATGCAAAGTCTCTTACAATTAGAATCCCAAGGGCCAGAACAAGCATGCAGATATCTATTTACATGGTATTGCAGAAGCATTTGGCAAAGAAGAGCAAAACAAAACCTAATAAAAATCAGCATACAGTTAGTTGGGTCACAAATTTCAATTTAATGTAGCAAGACTTACAGTTCTGCTTCCACGGTTTAGCATCTGGGCACACAATTCCAAGTGTGTAGGTGTCTTTCTACAGGTCTAATTTAACCACCCAACTGAATTAATTTATTAAGATGGCTAACAACAGTTATGAATCCATATTTAAATTATCATTTCTGGAACAAGGACTAATGAGAATAATAGTATAATCCCATTCGTACTTGCATGTGATTTCCATTCTACATCTGATTTAAAGTATTTTTTTGCGTAGAAAATTTTAAAGACCAAAGAATCTGAAAGGCACATGGAGTCTGTAGATGAGAAAACAGCATTAAAGCAAAATACTGGGGGTAGTGGAGCAGAAGGGGATGAGGAAAACTGGCTGAATGTCTCATAACAGCACAGGTTAGGAAACTAATGTTTGGTTTATCATCAGCTGATTTTCACAAAAACTATGGTGAAGCACATAAAAGTGGAAAGGTGACAGCTATCTCGGACTCAGCCCTTAGACACTGGAAGGACTGCAAGAGAATACACACAGTTCAGCAGTGATCAATAGTTAAGGTTGACCTCCTTGCAGAACATCATATCATGTAGCAGTAATCAACAGTAATATTTTAAAAAAGGGAAGTGATTTTATTGCAAAGATGGAAGTCAGAAATAGTTCATAATGAGAAAAGTTAGCAGACTTAAGAATAGTCCAAAGTAGTAAAACTATATTTAAAATGATGGTGTTAAAAATGAGTCTGAAGTGTGGAAAAGCAAGATATAGTATCAGGATTGTGATGTTACAGAGAAATAAGAGGAATCTGCAGAACAGACAGCTAAAGCTGGAGAAGCAAGGAGGCTAAGTCTCAGAAGACTTCTCACTATTTAATCTATTTAAGCACCAATATATAAATAGATAAGGAGAATTAGGAGACTACAGAGAAGCAAAAATATTTCTGTTAACTGGATTCAGCACGAAAAGAATCTTGCCGTTTCACAGATAACTGAGGGCATGGTGTTCCAGAAAACCTATTCAAATTCAGTAAAATATCCCATAAACAGAGACATCTAAGAAAGGAGATGCTTATTTTCAGTGAATTTGTACTAAAAATTAGGACCAGGTAAGGCTTACAGAAATTTCCAAGAGCAGCAAGCATTGTAGCTATTAGAAGAAATTTTGTCTGAATACAGACATACATTTCAAAGGAACAGCAAAGGCCAAATGATGATCATACTTAAAACCAACTTAAAAGACAGGTGTTATGGATGGGTCTGGAAATCGTGCATCATAGACCATTTCACTGGATCCGTCTGAGTCTACAAGATAGAGATCTGGATGCATTCTATCAATTGAGCAAGGCAAAGCAGCAGAAGAGAAGGAGCTGAAAATCTGGCTCTGGCTGAGTCTTCTTTACATCAGTATCAAGCAGATTAGTTAAAAACACACCAGCTCTTCTTCCAGTGCAGTGTGAGACTAAACAAGAGCAGCATCTGTAAAGATGAAATAAGCCTCCTGTCCTACACATAGGAATTGTCAAAACTGCCAAACTAAGCACACGTGGTTGTAATTTAGGCAGTATTGAAAAGTCTTTTGATTGAAGCACCTTCTAAGGATCTACTAATGACACCATCTAAACTGACTGTAAAGGTGTCAGGATGGGTGTTGAGAACAGGGAGCACTAAGCTACTGTCAAGACTAAACACGAACCCATTAAGGGCTGAACCCCAGGTAAGGCTCAGTAAACAGTTCAGGAAGAGGAGTCCCCAAGGAAAGAAGCTACATGCTGGCTCCAGACAGATTTGTGTATTTATTTTTAAATACTTGAAAATAAAGGGGCATATAACGGTGTACAGATGGTAGAAGTCTCTACTTTCAAAATGGTATAGCTTTGGAAAACCTCAGGGTTTCCCTGTGTGTCTTTGCAATGGGTAATTCAGAAACACAATGACATTCAGATTTCATGAAAATGAGGGCCACAGCATCCTATAAAGAAACTGCTTAGCATTACCTATAATACTGGATACTAAACAGACTGAAAATTAGTTTCAGTGGCTCAAGGTCAGGGAATCTAAACGTGTGGGTAACATCTTCCTGCTATTGACGCACTGTGAATAAAAAGCAGTGTTACGACCAAGAGGAGTACCAGTACACAGTGCCTTATAGGAAAGCAAGAAATAAAAATACCACAGTTATATCAATTACTTTTTTTTATCTTTAGGTTTGGCTGCTGCAAATCAAAGGATCCCACAAGAACTTATGGATGGAGATACTTTTTTCATGGAAAGAAATTAGAAAAAAAGGATGATTTATCAGCAAAATTCTGTGAATGACAGAAGACAGCACACATACAGCAAGCAAATTTTCCACTGGCCTTTCTCAGAGTCCATGAGCCAAAAGACCCAAGGAGAAATCAGAGTGCAACAGCATAACACACAGGAGTCCAACACATAAAAAGTAACAGAAGGGCTTGTGCATAAAGAAAATTACTGAAGCAGAAATACATATTAAAAAAGGAAAAGTTGTTTCAAAATATCTGACTAGAAAACAACATTAACAGCAAACAAACAGAAGATAATTTTTATCACATAAACAGAAGCAAAAAAAGACATTTTCATCACTACACAGCAACAGATACATACTGAGAAGCGTCTTTCATGAAGTCTCCAAGTCTCCCAGCAGAAAAAATTGAAGGAGTTTGTGAACCACCATGTCTTGCTGAAGAATTTCAGCAAAAAAAAAGCCATCTATTTCCCTCACTTACGTAAGAATAGTTCCTAGCTAATTGCAAATGATAAATAATGATGAAATTACCTCAGCAACTATTTAGTTAAGCCACATAATTATAATTTACCTCCATAATTTTCTTTTATCACAACACAATAAATCATAAGTAGATGATTCACAGATTAATTCCATGCAAATGCCAAAATGTATGGTTTGTATCTAAGAATAAGTGAGTAGGTATACTCTCAATAGCATATACGATTTAGTCTAACACAGAATGAGCAGCACAACTAGTAGGCAAAGTCTGTAAAGTCTGTGTGTATATCCTCAAGCTCACACAGGACACTTGACTGGATATGCATCAATACATGGAATATACCTGAACTTAGGTAATATAGCTCTCCACAAGCATACAAAAAGTTCCGAGGCATCTTTTGCTAGCTGGTAAAAAAATATGTTCAGAAAACCCACTGAATTTATTTCAGATTACATGTCTGACAATTGTTAACTTTAAATAAATAAATGGAGAGGGGGGAAAAACCTGCAGAAACGAAGATCGACATTCACAACTTGCATCAGTAATTCAACGTGAAGTGCACGAACACACCTGATATCTGCAAACTCTGTGTCTTTTCCACTGAAACCGCACAGGCACTTACCAGTGGCATGTGACAGGACATAAGCATACATACATTTTACAGAGGTTTACAGTAGTATATTCTAGAAAGCTATGTGGCTTTGGAGTTGCAATAAGAGCACTCCTTTATTTTATGTACGTGGGGAAAATAGTACTTGATGCAATTACATTTTTCCATGAACTTTGTGTGTTGCACAAGTGATAGTCTGAAAGCCATTTAAAAACAGAAGAGCAAAAGCTTTTCCTATTATGATCTTTTCAAGCAGAATGAGTGAAGAGTTATGGCAAGTTCATGCCACTTCTAAGATGTTTAACACAAGTATCATAATTGTCACTTAATGGGTCAGGAAACAAAGACAGACTTGTCTCGGTGGTGTTGTCTGTTCTCTATAGATCACACTTATTTTCCTTTCGTATTTAGGAAATGTAATTATGTCTAATTCAAATTACAAGAGAGAATAATTACACAAAGCCATTTTTTTCTTTATAGTTAATCCTCTGAATATTTTATTTGCCAAGGCATACAATTTTCCAAAAAGAAAACATTATGTGGCCCATATGGAATTTATTTAATTATGATATTCCAATACGGTTCCCTGCAATTTATTATGTTAATTAGTTAGATTATGTGTGAAACATTTTATAATGAGCCCATTCCTTTACTTTATCTGTATTTTTAAGTCCTTCTAATGAACCGTTTTTCTACAGTTGTAAGAGATAACTGGGCTTTGCAGTTTAAACAAGACATATTACAGTTTATATCAACGTTGACTTACTGAAGGTTTTGAGAACCTGAAACTGCATATTTTGTAAAACTGCAATCTCCTTACTATAATTAAACACAATAATAGGATAATATAGTGTATTTGATATCATAACAGAATCCTATACTACTTTGGGAGTAAATGCTATATTATTGATTACAAGGGTGGGGGGAGGGAGGAAAAGAACTCCAATAGTTCTTCAACTAGGAGGGCAGAAGAGGATTAAAAGAAAGCCTCTAACAATCAACATATGCAAATCTCTTTTGGAAATGAGCCAACAAACTAGATCAACACGGATTTTTGCAAGAAAGGAAGTTACTGTAAGTTAACTACAAGTTATTACTACCATGTGATCAGAGAAATAGACCATTGAACGTAAAATCCCTTCCACGACATCTCCTACAGAATGTGTCTTCCAACAGTCCTGGGGTACCATCTCACTCGAAACTTCATTTCACACATGCAATTTTCCTTTTCTTACTGAGTCGAGGAATGCGCTCTACTTCCTTGCTGGAGTTTTCCATAGCAAAGGTGAGCACTTTTAGGTAGATACCAGGGGTTTTGTGCTGACACAGGCTTATGTGTCAGGGTGGGAAACAGATTTCCAGGACTATGCTCTGACTCCAGGTACATTCTGAATTTGCCTGGGAATTCATGCCTGGATATTCAGTCTCCAAATACACCCTCTGTATTTGTAGGTGGATGTAGTATTGACAGAACATCCTTTTCAGGTAGAGATGATAAACTGTGAGATGTACCTACCCACTACTGCACTCCTATTACTGAATACTTCATAAACATGAGGTTTGGTTTTTAGGTTGTGTTTGGTTTTGTATTCATGCTGTAAACTGAGAACAAAATCTCACTTTCTTCACCATTTTCAGCCCCACACTGCACCATGTAACACAGAACAACACTCTACCACAAAGACACACAAGCTCACAGAAAAAAGGACTGGTGAATTGGGATGTATACCCATGTACATGACAGTAGAGGTCTTAAATGGCACTTGTCCATCACAAACTCATGTTAACAAAAATTTCACTATGGTAGGGGAAACACTCCCTCAAACAATACGAAGGAAAATCCAGACTTACAGGTCATGATAGGATCCATTTTTTGCAAATAGTACAGATGTCATTTGTTTCTAGGTGGTGGAGGACAGAAACAGAGCTGCAAAAAGCCCTGCTGCTCAATGGTGAGGGCAGTGGCTGCTCAGCACAAAAAAAAAAAATCCACAGAAAAATTCAGATGAATCAGACTCTCTCCTTAGATCCTGAAAGGTTTGGCTTATGTGTCATTTGAAAATATTTTAACGCTACAGAATCACTGATGTTGGCCCAAATATCACATTTAACTCAGTTTCCAATTAGTATCTTTCCATTTATATTCATTTTCCCTTAATGGGAAGACAGTTACAGCACTATAAAAAATTCTGCTGTGGTCACATATGTTTCAAAGGCTTGACAGTCCAGGCAGCCACAGAAGCCTATAAGTATTTCAGCTAACCTAAATTTTTTGACCAACAGATACTGATGTAACAATAAAAATAATAGATGGAGGCAGATGAGAAGGGGTCAGGGTATATTCCAAGCAAACTAAAGTTGTGTTCATTTCCTCCAACTGTTATATTCAAGTCACATTTGCTTCCACATACAGTCCATGTTCTTAAAATGTTTATATACTTTGTGTTACATCTTTTGGCTTGACTGTTGTTAACAAACCAAGAAAGTTTAGGACTGCATTATTGTTTATCTCTGGAAGAACAATAGAAATATTGCTACATGTCAGAGTAAACACAGTGCACCTGGTAACAGACTTTGTTTGCATCTCATGCAAATGCAATGACTTTTGGCAGCACTAGAGATTTTGCCAGCAACAGGTCCACCAAACCTAACCTGAGAGCACACCAGGGACTAATAGTTTAGTTCTCAGTGCAAGTTCTTAGAACACCATTAAAGGCTCTCTGACAGTGAGCCTTTAAAGCGCCTTATCTTGCTTTAATGCTCTTTAGAGAAGAATTAAATAGGCCTAATACATTCACAATGAAGTTTATATGAATAGTTCAAGAATGGCTCGCATTATGTCCCAAATTTTTTTTTTTGCAGAGACCAAAGTAGTGGCCAGACACAGATAATATAAAGCATTCTGTTCCCGCCAGTAAACATCTCTGTACGTCACAACTTGTCTCAGCACTACCTCATGATCTAACAACCAACTGGTCTCTGGCCTGTTCCTGCTCTCCCCACCAGCACAGCGTGCACCATCAGAGCAAGGATCACAGCCTGTGTCACGCTGTGACTAGCAGGAGTCGAAACATTCAAGATCAGGTCTTGAACTTTTTTGTGGCAGTTGCTGGATGCAACCCTAGCAATGACACAGTCCTAAGCTGTGGTAGTGTATAATCCTTGACAAGTCTTTCCTGCAAAAAATTCCATGCATCAAGTCATAGGGTTCCTCAATTCTTAGCTCCAAGCCTTTCAGTACTGCAATAGTTTTAAGTCAAATGATTGGTGATGAACAAATATTCCTTCCACATGTATTGTACACTTCAACACACCACTGACAGTTTTAAAAACTCATGCATTAAAATCATTGTCTAGCTATGTATTTAAAACAATTAAGTCATCATTAATTTGGTAAATGCCATAATAGGCTTTTAGAAATTACAAAAGAATCCTTTCCCACGACATACATCGATATGATATTTGTCTAACTAGGTGATCTGCTTATTATGCATCAATTTAATGCTTTCTTAAAGTATGTAGCAACAAAATGCACAACGGAACAAAGTTACCCCACATAATTATTGGGCACGGTTAGTTTCAAAATCCTCACATGCCAAGCTAACTAAAAACATGAGTGCTACCACAGGACCTCCCAATTCACTTGGCACCAAAGGGTTAATCTCACACATTTAATATCGTACCTCAAACAAGAATAATTGTAACAAGAAGCAAGCTTTTACGGTAGCCTTAGTAAGACCATGCTGCTTCTTCAGAACACAACAGTAAAAAAGCCATGCAAATGGAGATGAATGGAGCACAAGCCACCGAGGTAATTAAAAATGTATTTTCCATCTCCTAGTAATTGAATTGTGTACAAGCTGCAAGTTAATGAGGTCATCTACCCCCGAGCACTGACAGGAAAGCAGGAATAATTATCTTTCAATTTTTTCTTATGTAGCAATTAATTTTAACCATTCGCCTACACCCCACTCCCACTTCCCTCATTCCAGTCAGTCAAAGTCATAGCTAAGCCGAATTGACAAGCAATTGATATGGTGGCGGCACGGAGCCACCGAGGCGGGCAAGGTAATCAAGGGGCTGCAGCTGTTGAGGGCTAAGCGCTTCCAGGTGAATGTCACCTGAGATTTTGCATTCTGCCACTCGGAGGACTTGGGACACACAGTAGTGCCTGACAGCACATCTGGTGCCAGGTGGGCAGGGAGGGGACATTGCTGATTCGGGAAGGGAACAGAAGGGTGGACAAGGATTGATGAATGGATAAGACTTGAAATAAAAATGTCTTTTTTTTTTAGGGCTCATCTACTATCATTGAGTATTGCATACTACATTTGATATCTGTATGAAAAAAGTGTCATGCCTTGGCTTTTAATTCAAAAACACAAACACCAGTTAGACTCAAACCCTTATGATGCCTCCTGTAACTATCTGACATGGACTTCCAGCAACATCACACTTAAAAGGAACGAAATATGTGCCAATCACATCTGTGAGAGTGGGACACAAAGAGCAGTTTGGCACTGTGACCTGTGGACCAAGGCCTTGCAAGCTCTGTGCAGATGCCCACATTTATAATTGGGCTGGCAATCTCTGGTTCTTCCTTTGACCTGCAACATCTTTCAACAGCTAAAATGAGCAGTTCTGTTCACAAAAAAGCAGGCAGCTGGGGTCTTTTAACAGTGACACCACCACCAATGTAACAAATGTACTTAAATCAAACAGTTCACTAAAATGGTTAAGATCAAAGGGAGGAGGCCTAAGTATTTGGTTATTAATACAACTCCTACATTTCCTCCCTCATTGAAGACTACAAATGTTATCAGCACATTGCATGCTAGATGGAGCACACTGCTGGACTCAGACATGGCCACATGAGCCTATACCACAATGACAACTTATCCATGTGTGTCAGTGTATGTCAACTTGTCCCACTTGCCCTCAAGCTAAATTTCTTCTATAATTTTTAATTATTATTTTCGACTAACATTTTCAGGAAGAAGCCCTTTCCCAACAGCAAGAATTCCAATTCAGACGCTCCTACATTCACGAATTATGACAATGAATGCATCTTACCTAGCTGAGCAGAGTAGCAAGCCTGCCCGCCAGGTAAAACTCCTTCACATTTGCAAGATGTATTAAAAAGTCTTCTTATATGCACTACTAGAACTGCAGAGAAACACCACAAAAATGGTAGAAGTTATTCTGTGTCAGCAGTGGTGTAAACAGAGAAGAAATCTCAGACCATTGCCTTGGGCTCCAAGTCCACACTCCAGCTGCCTCCTCCTTTTGCTAGCCAATTAGAGGGTTTTTTTTTTAAAGCTGATCCTATGTGTTTCAGAAGTTTCCAACAAATATATTTCCTTTTAGATGAGCATAATTTTCAAAGCAAATTTGGTAGAAAAGGTAACAGAAGTTAGTCCCTTTCTTCATTAGAAATGCAAATAATGGTTATTGCATGGCTAAAAAGTTAGTAGGCTACACCTGGAAAAGTGGTACATATAAAGGTCACCTCAGCTTCAGTATAAAATTAGCATCAGGAATGAAATCAAAGCAAATGCCAACATGTTGAGACTGGAGGGAAAAGGAGTCGTCACTTTCTTTTGAGCACATAAAGAATATAACACCACATGACAGTGCAGTAATATAGTAATAGCAGTAATTTCTATACATTTATTTTATCATCTAACTTTCTATGTACTTTGCAACAAAGTCTTCTGCTTTTCTTCCCATTGATGTTGCATTTCACAATCTAAAAGCTTTTGAGCTACAGATAAATACTCCAGGAAGTGGAAAATTAGAAGCTTGTTTCTCCTGAAACAAAGATCAATTTTCACTTGTAGCATGAGACTTTACGATCTTGATTTCTCATGTCATAGGGAGATGGTCAGATGCATACCTGTAGCATATGCACAGAGCAACATCTTCACAAATATCAGCAAAAGGAGTTTTTACCAGAAAAAAAGTTGTAACTTTTACTTTTTCCTTCATTACTGAGCTGTGCCCAAGAAACCGAAAATTGAGTCAGTATCTACTCCAAAGAAATCACAAATAAAATCAAGGGCACTAACTTCCATTTAGCCAATCAGAAATTAATATTCTTGGGTAATCACAAAATAAAACCCAAAACTTTTGCTCAGGAGAGAAACAACAAGAAACACAAAACTTTTGTTCAGGATTGAAACAACAACAAACCAAACCAAACATTCAACTTTCACAACCAAGCCCCAACAGTTTAACTAACTGCGGCGAAGTGCAGCCTGGGACACTTGCGAACACCATTGAGAAGTCCAGATGAACAGCAACCAGTTACAGTATTACAGAGAAAAGCATGTCCATAAGGCTAGTATTCATCACTCATAATTAAATTCATCTGAAAACACTACACACACGGACATGATGGAAAGACATGAATTGTACTACAAAGACAAAATCATTCTCAGTGTTTAGTTAAGGTTGTCAGTCAATCCAAACCATTTCACAGCCAGCTTTCTCTCTGTAATGGGAGATTAAACTTGGCAGACTTGATGGGGCGTAATAAACTTCATGTAGCTACCACTCCTTCTCTTTTTGCAAAGCTGGGGCATGTTCATCCCTTTAGGTTTACTCCTGAAGCCCAGATAAAACAAGAAGATCAGTTTCCATGTCCTCTGGAGGTTCTCCTGCTCTCGTTAGAAGCGAAAGTTCAAATACAAGTGCATGAACTGAAGAAGCTGCTTCATTCTCTCTCCTGCCTCTGAAGTGCAAAAGGACAGAGGTGTGAAGCGCTCACTCAGACAGTGTCAGTGATCAAAGTGCAAAGACAAGGCTTAAATAAAAGATTAAGATTGTACAGCTTCTTCTCTTCTGAACTCATACAATGTTCTGCTGGGTCAGATAAATAGTTCAGGCTGGGAAGCATCCTGTCTCCCACAGAGGGAAAAGGGAGATACTATTTGATAAGAGCAGGCAACCTTGATCATTTTGTGTGATTTGTTCTCCTTGCATCTCCCAGCATCCAAAACTACTGTCTTGGCATATTTCTAGGGCACATCCCTGTTTAAGCTGTTCAGTATCTGTTTATAGACCTGTTGCCCATCAATTTGTCTACTCCCTCTTTGAACCTTCAGATACTGTATCTCTGCAACTTTTTGTGGCAACTGATTTTAGAGTTTTACTACCCACTGTGTTAATACTTTCTCTGTTTGCTCGTCTTTTGATTTTTTTTTTAAAGTTCTCATATTATGCCAACAAAGTGTCCCTTTCCCTGATCTGCTCTGTCACAAACTGTTCCCAGCAGTAGAAACCAGAGGTGGTTACTCCTGAAGCTCACTATAAATCACAGACGGATTTAAAAAGAGGCGGGGGATAATTCTTCCCATTAGAAGTAGACATCTTGCCCTAACTGTAAAAAGTTTTTACTGAAATCCAGGACAATACTATTTCCTTACTTTCAGGGATCTTCAATATCCCAAATTTACTACAGACTTGTCCACCAGTGATAAACCAACTTGAGTTATTTAATGTACAGTAAATTACATAGAAATGACATGGCAAATTAAAAAAAAAAATATGGAAGTGTTTAGAATAGCCTCCAATGAATAGAAGGTAAATTATGATGATGTAAAAAATTGGCTTTTTTTAATACCTAGCATTGTTGAATTTTCTTCTATATATTAGTATAAAAGATATTGTTTGTATTGGGTATATTTACATGTTATATCTCCACATTAAAATGTTTTGGGGATATTTCTCTTTTTTGTTACAACTTCTTGTGTTTATACACCATAATTTCCATGTGAACTTTATGTTCACTTTCTGTAAATCTGAGTCTTCAAATTTGGATTAGTCCCCTTTTCCTTTTCTGCCATTCCTGCAATGCAGATGTGAGGAAAATCAACATATGAAGAACTAACCCCAGAATCATCACCCTTTAGCTCCCAAAGCAAAAGCCTTTCTTGAATCATCTAGGGCTAAATGATATTTGGGTTAACCACAAGGAAAGGAACCACCTCTACCTCAACACACAGTAAACTCAACAACAGTAAGTATATTACCCGGCTACCAAAAAGCCCTATGATCAGAATTCATACAGCAAATGTGACTCAAAGAAGCTGGTTAAATGCTTTCCTTCCAAAAATCGGAAACCTAAAACTTAGATACCATTCTGAAATAAGACACAGCCAGAATACAAAGCAATAAACTACATAAAATGCTGAAGTCTAGAAAAGCAGGTAGAGAAATGTAATTGTTTTGCTTCACAATCAAAAGCCTCTAGCACACACATTAAATGGAAATCTCTGCTTGGATGCTGAAGCATAAAGGAACTCTTGTTCCCACTACACTGCAAGCAAGACACACTTTCACAGATGCAAAGGGGCAATTATACCTTGATACAGTTTTGTTTAAATGCAACCTGTTTTTTTCAAGAATGATCTGCGCAGGAGAGCTGATACGATTTAATCCTACAGAAAATCTGAAGGCATCAACACAAGCCATCCTAAACAACAATATTAGACAAATCAAAACTTCAAATTTGTGCTTAAATTTGATAACCAAAGTGCCAGTGTAAAAGGTAGAACTTCTTATACATATGCCTCAGGTACTATTTTTTAAGTACAACTGATTTGGGTGAGTATAAGTTTTACAGTGTGAACTGAGAAGATTGCACAACATCCCATTCTGTTCGCCTATACTGCATTCCTTACTAGATTTTCTTTCTATTACTGTGAAAACACAAAGAGAAGCAACCTCGCAGAACCTATTCAATCCATTAACCTTCTCTTGAGGTGTCAGCTAAAAGCCCCAGCCCTGCATAAAGATATGCATCCCTAAACTGTGCCAATCTGCAAAAGAATATGATTCTAGTCTGGAGACATGTCCAACAAATTTTAAAATTCAGAGTTGAATATTTGATTTATAGTATTTAATTTCTGATACAAATCGATGTTAACAACTTTTAGCTTGAGACAGGTCAAATCCTGCACAACTTTATCTTGTGAAGAGTCTCAGAGAGATCAACATAATTACTTGCTAGACTAATGCATCTCCTGTAAGTACTTTTAGATTATAACGTTTTTCAATGCTAAAATATCTTATTACATAAACATATGCAGTCATGAAAGGTTTTAAGCTGCATCATTAAATACTTCTGTTTTTCTAAAAAATCTCATCTACCCAGCTGTTGCTTATCAGTCACCCATTTGATTATTGTACTCTGCTGCCTTGATCTGGCTTTGTCACACTGTGATAAATTGTGCACTGTTGTACTGCACACACTGTTACAGGCACTTGTCCCGTGTCCCCCCCGCTCCAAAGGGTCACACAAGGCGTCTACATGAAATAGACTCACAGGAAATTTCACACAAATAGGGAAATGCATTGTTTGTTAAAAAGTCCGAGATCTTAAAAGGACTCTGATCACTCTCACTAAACAGTATGTCAACATACCACACAAACTTGCCCGTATCGGGGGTCCATGGTAGTCTACACAATGGCTCTGGGAGATCCAGGCATAAAGAAGATTATATGAGGCATAAACTACAGTATTGAGCTTACCTCCAGAGCAGGGGTTCAATTTCAATGATCATAACGACATTTACTGAGGATCCTTGATAAACCTGTTGTTTTTCTCCAGCTGTTAAAGTCCCATATCAAGGTTATTCCGTAGGATCTCTCTAAGCCCTCACAGAACAGGTTGCTGGCTGTGCAACTCCATAATAATTTTTTTAAAAAGTAATTTACATTCTTTGTTGTCAGTGTTATTTTATTTTTAAAAGCACTGTTATTTAAGGGTATTTCCATTCACCAGCTGGCTCAGTATTAATTTCTCATCCTATCCTCTCCTAATCACACACAAAAATTAGAGAATATGCAGAAGCAAATACAGCAAAAATGGAAGATTTTCAATAGGTGTTCAGGTAGCAATCCACAAAAACAGCATGGATTTCTGCTCAGAGTAATTGGGGAAACTCTGCTTCCTCCAGACACCATGATTAAAGTACTGCATATTAGTTCCAGCTAAGTCAATTTTCTTAAATTGAAAAGAAAGTTTCATCAAAAAAATTTGTGATGTGCTGTTGTTCCTAACTATCCTCAGATTTGAATAGAAGTCACATACGGTCAGTTATATCAGGCCTAATATTTCCTCAAAGGTTCTACACAAGTTGAGTTCAGAATTACTGTCTCCTGGCATCAACACTGATTTACTTTAATTCTTTAATTTTACTCTTTTCATTGAAAATGTTCTTCTTTTCCTCCCTCTCCCAAAATGGCACGATAAACAAAATACTTTATTTCCTAGGCATTGTCTAAAAGAAGATAAGTTATTTTAGATTCTAATATATAGATTGCCCTGGTTTCAGCTGAGGTAGAGTTAATTTTCCTCCTGGTAGCTGGTATAGTGCTGTGTTTTTGATTTAATATGAGAATAATGTTGATAAGACACAGATGTTTTTAGTTGTTGCTAAGTAATGCTTATAGTCAAGGACTTCTCAGCTGCTCATGCTTTGTCAGTGGGGAGGTGCATGGGAAGCTGGGGTAGGGGTGGGGGGCCAAAGGGGTATTCCATACCACACTCAGTATATAAACTGGGGGCAGCCCCATGTTGGGTGCCAAAGAGGACCCATCCCACTGGGGAGGTGAGGAGTGAGTGAGCAACTGTGTGGTTCTTGTTGCCAGCTGGGGTTAAACCACAAGGTACAGATCACCTACTGAGTTGAAAAACTAGAACTTGTATCACCAATCAAGATATGTTGCTCATCACAAATCATACTTTGCAATTCTGATCAATAGAAACTATGTATTTCATACTTTCATTCTGTTCACATTCAAAGAAGGCATTTAGCAATCAAATATTTAACTGAACAAAATTCTAGAATGCTTTTTTTTTCTTTTAAAGAAGCATTTTTATGTGATGTTTAGAGTATTCAGATGGTTTTCTGCTTTTCCAAAATGTGATTCTATTGCGAGACTATTACCCTGCATAACACATAACATACATGAATTTTTTTTGCAGTGAACTCCAGAAAAAGCAGATATAAAACTCAGAGAAATACTACATGGGCCAGCACTGTCTCGTAACACATTTTATACTATTGACCAATGACATAAGACTACTTATGCACTATCTGTGCAGGACCAAACTTCAGCAAAACAGCACTGCCCTGTAGCACAGCATAAAATAAGTGAAACAAAGACAGACTGCAAGAAGATCATAGTAAGACATCCCTGCTTTTCTTCTGTTTCCTAGGATACTTCTCTACACCTATATTTCTTTCATGTCCATGGTTTGAAATAGTCATTTGACATTTACACATGAATTAAATCTAGCTATAAATACTCTCCTTTTAATATATCCAGCTAGTTTCAGGATGTTAGCAGCTTACAGTATCCATTTCGTTAAGATCTTCAGGATTTTAAGTGGTAAATAATTGACTATCCTTTCACGTTAAATAGAGCCTCTGAAGCATAACAATTAAAATAGGCAAATTTAGATTAAGCAGGTCTCTGAAAATCTTCTGGCTTTTCAAAATAGTTGTCTGTTCTTATACAGTAGCACCTCTGGGTTCTTTGTAATGGCTACTCAGTAAACAATGCTTAAACTCCGATAAAGTCAACAAGCAGAGACAAGCCAGTAGTTTGCTCTCTCTCTGCACCTTATAGTCTCTGTGGAAATTTCCACCGTAAGTGAAAATCACAACTCCTTACAGTAGTGGCAGAAACACACACCCATAATGGGCTGGTCACTGACTCTGCCAGGACATTGCAACACCTGTTCAAATTTTTTCAGTCCAGAACTAAATAAAAACTAGAGATCTTTTCAACTTAGTTTTAACAGTTGACCTTCTCCTGCTATTGAAGCATTCTACCCCTTCAAGCTCAAGATCAGCTAAACGCTTGCCTTCCCCCAGCAGTGATCACTGTATGGGACTGCAAGTGTACCTAGATAATAATGACCCTGTGACAAAGTTTGCTAGCTGAGGTGTTGGAGCAGTCTGCCTGCGTTACTGCAGCTCTCCTCCTGCTCTCTGTAGCCACATAGTTCAATATGCCCTAAGATCCTGATCACCTCTTCATATTTCATGAAGCCTACTACACTATGCCTTCTCTGACAGTCAACCATACACCTTTTTCACCTGGAAGGCTTGCAGCGTGAATTAAAATGTGGGGTTTTTTTCTTCCAGTAAAATAGAAACACAAGTCAGAACTAATCTTCCCTTAGGTCTTTCCCTTCCCCCCCAGTTTATGTGGCACAGACCAGCCCGCAATAATCAAACCAGAGCCATTTAGTGTATAGTCTAGTCTTGCTGTGACTAATAGGATGATTGGTTGTATAGCTTCTTTATGGTTGTTCATTATATCACCCTTACATAAAGTAATTTAATTTCAGTGGGATAATTAGGGTATTTCCAATCTAACTGATAGTCTGAATGAAATGAGATTCTCAGGGGGAGATTTGTGTACGAGGAGACTGGTGACCTTCGGCCCCAATTTTCACACAATGTATTAAGCTGACAGCCTTACTTCCAAGCCCTGTTGCTCCGGCTCTTCACCACTTGTGCAGATCTGTGCACTACCCACAGAAACACTGAATGAGGTTCTTCAACCCAAAATCCCGTTACTAAAGGAAACTGTAATATTTTATTTGAATTACAGAAAAATAATCCAGGCCATCATTCACTAGTTGGACATGCACCACTATTATTAATCTGCCATGCAAAACATGCAACTGAATTCTTGATTTTAGACTATGCCTTACAAGGCAACATCAAGCATATACAACGTTCACTTGATCAACACCTACACTTTTATAAGTACTGAAAGGAAAAACTTCCCACCCAGTTTTCTGGAAACACATGCAAAAGTTGAAAAAAGCAGCTTTTGTACCACTGGCAAACTGAATCAACGCTATATTGTATTTATGAACAAAAAAACTAGGTTTCTTTACCTTTTGCTGTAACCTGTAGCTGTCAAGCAGACCAGACTACCTGGCTGGTTAACACACAAGGCCCTCCATTTCTTCACTGACACTTACATACCAGCACCTTTCTTTCTGTCTCTGCTCTCTGAAAGCTGACATACTCCTGTCCCACAGCGGTACAATACCATCCTGGCTCAGACCAATCCAACTCTCCGAAAGCAACAAGAGCCTTTTCCTTCAGTGAAGTGTGGACTGAATCTGGTGACTGTAACCTAAACCCTCCTCATCATACCTGCAGTATCGTCCCTGCAGTTGCACATTCCTCTGTTGATCCTTGTCTTTACAAAGGATGATACCCTTAAATACCAGAAGCCTTCATCCACAGACCTTTGAAGTGATTTCCCTGTGATTAGTAAACATCTTCAACCTCAACAACTTAGCCTTTAATCCTAAGAGCTAACAGAAGTAAAAAAGGACTTAAGAACTGAGGAAAACACTTTTCTCTGTCGTATATTTGATTTAAAGACAGCAAATAAGTTATATGAGCTGTCAGGCTTCTTTGTCCGGACTAACATAAAAGCTCAAGCAAGGGACTGAAGACATCGCTCACAGTCTTTCTTCTCCAGACACAATGAAATCCTGTACACAATGAAGTCAGAGTTCCCACTACTTCAAAAACATGACAATGTCACCTACAGCTCTATACTTATACACAAATAATCAATACACAGTGATAAATAAATATTTATATTGTGTATATATATTTAGCTTGCGTGTATATGTACACACGCACACACGTAACTATTGACCTGTTTTCTATCTTGGCATAATAAAGGGTAGTTTAATGAAAGCATGTACACTTGTTCTCCGAAAAAGAAACCTCAACATTTACACTTGAGCACAGAGGAAAATATATAATCTGTAGTATTTATACCACAACACTTAAAAGAATAGGCTTCATACACAGGTAATCCTTTTCAAGAAATTACTCTGCAGTTAGCACCTTTTTAATGACAGATATGTCATTTAAAAAAAAAAAAATCAAAACCCTATAAACTGCTACATATTATAGCTACTAAAGGCCTTTCCTTTAAAGAAAAATGTGAAAAAATAGAGTGAGGATTAAGATTCTGCGTATATTGATATTTTAAACCAATACGCGGGGTGGGGTAGGGTGCAGTGGATAAATCCAGCATAACAAGAACCCACTTCAATCTTTATTTCACTCAGTCTCTCACCTTATCATTATTCAGTAGTAGTCATTTGTATTTTTATTTTTTTCATCAAGCTTTGCACTTGTAGCCATGTCAGGCCACTTCCTTGGGAATTTGTTGTTAGCCAGTCACTAACCTGAAATAGGGTAATGGCCCTTTTACAGAGCTAGCAGTCTTGTCAGGGCCTATTTAGAAGACTCTTGAGTTCATGGTTCATTGACCTGATAAAACGAATAAGCCATTATAGTTTAATGGGGCAATATAGAGTTCCCATACAACAAGTAAAGCGTTTATACTAAAGACAACAAAGGGCCATTTTCTACTTTTTGCATAGCACAAACTTAATTTTAAATACATTTTCAGAGAGAAGACAGCGTCGATCAAAAGTATTTTACAGTGTCTTTGTCAGATGGCATCTTAAGATTTACCATAATATTCTTCTTGGTCAAAGGAAAGACACAAATGAACTCCTTGCAAGACTTGCAGGTAATCTTACATTAATGATTACCCAAAACATATCTAAGGATTAAGAATATTTCCTACAATAAGTCTGCTTTACATTAAATCATGAAAGCTTAGAAGGGCAAATCGAAAGCAAATGCATTATTATTATATGAGTATATTCAAGAAAACTGACAATGGAGAGTACTGGAGTGTACTTTATTTCTGCATCTGCCATCAAGTCAACACAAGTCAGTATTCATCTGTACTTCAGATGAGTCTTCACTGAAAAAATATCACTAACTCTCCTTTACAATATACTCTGACATCCTCAGATCAAGTGCTATAGACACATTTCCAATTTAAGGGTTTGATTTTTCAAAAAAGTTAAGTGTTAAGGAGAGTACTTAATTTGAGCATTTAATGCTAAAATACACAAAACTGAAATTGTATCTGTAGTCATATGCATATCTACTCATTTGCATGGGCTCATCATTTTCCATGCAGAACAGAAACAGCTGCCCTGAAGTGATAGCAGAAGGTTCCTCTCCTGCCAGCCAAGAGAGACTTTCAGCACAACTCTGCTTCCTCAGTTTGCTTCTGTTCTTGATCCTTTAGACCCTGTCAGCACTTAGTTTCTTACGCTTTTAAGAGAAATCAAAAGATTGTGCATCCCCAGCAGCGTGGCCAGCAGGTCGAGGGAGGGGATTCTGCCCTTCTAGTCTGCTCTGGTGAGACACCCCACCCACCCCCCGGGAGTCCTGTGTCCAGCTCTGGAGCCCTCAGCACAGGAAAGACACAGTCCTGTTGGAGTGGGGCCAGAGGAGGTCACAAAAATGGTCAGAGGGATGGAACACCTCTCCTAGGAGGAAAGGCTGAGAGGGTTGGGGCTGTTCAGCCTGGACAAGAGGAGGCTGCAGGCAGACCGTACAGCAGCCTTCTGGTGCCTGAAGGGAGACTGCAAGAAAGATGCAGAGGGACTTTTTACAAGGGTATGTAGTGACAGGACAAGGGGTAATGGCTTTAAATTAAAAGAGGACAGGTGTAGATTAGATATAAGGAAGATATTCTTTACCATGACGGTGGTGAGGCACTGGCACAGGTTGCCCAGAGAAGCTGTGGCTGCCCTCTCCCTGGCAGTGTTCCAGGCCTGGCTGGATGGGGCTTTGAGCAACCTGGTCTGGTGGAAGGTGTCCCTGCCCATGGCAGAGGGGATGGAACTCGATGATCTGTAAGCTCCCTTCCAACCCAAACCATTCTATGATTCTATGATTGCGCAACTCTGTGGTGACCTGAAGATCAGTTATTTTGCTAGGAAAATGAGATAAATGAGAAAGACCCATGCTACCATCCATTTTTCACTCAAGTAGACAAGCACAGAAGCTTTCTGCTGGGCTGAATCACGTTTTAGGTACAAGCCAGGCTAGAACTATAAGGACAACCTGAGGTGGAAGAGGGGAAAAAACAGCTGTTTAAACATTTAGCCAATAAAGCATTTCTTGAAACCTTGCAATTCCAACAGCACCTGTATGCTAGTTCGGAGAAGTTCCTTGTATCACTGAGCCTTCATAAAAGCTGAAGGTACTCAGCAGCTCCCAAATGATGTTTCACTGCCTCATTGGAGTCATCCCTTGTCCCAGAAGGGGCACACAAAGCATTTTAAATCAATAGCAGAAAATTATCTCTTTTGCATAACTAGTAATTATGTCCTGATATCAAACTGAGAAAGACCACACCAAAATGAACATCCCTCCCCTTAAAAAAAAAAAAAATCTTTATTCTTAGTGCAATTAATAGAGTGACAAATTGCTATGGTATAGAGAGTGTCAGGGAAAGAGAAGACACATCTACTTTCACATATTTCAGCAACATTCAAACCATGCCAGCATTAACAATTATATACTTCAATCACAAGAAGCCCTACTAATGCTCCATTTTTAAAAGCTACAACTGCTATGAAGACATGATTATAAAATTTCTTTATTTCTTACTCATTATATTACTGCCACAAAACAAAATACTTCAGTTAAAAAAATCCAGACTGTTTCAGGAAAAGTCTTGAACTAGCACCAGTGTCAGCACCGTTTGGAGGTGGGGGGTAGACAAACGGAAGGATGGAAAAAAAAAATAAAAATCAAAATTCTAGGCAAAAATCACCCTTACTTATATTTTACTAATCAAGTAAAATACTAAAACTTTTTAATTTAGAATTCTATCTTTTTTTCTGAATTTTATTTAGATGCAGAGTTTTGGGTCTTCTCCATAAAAACTATACAATATTAAAGTGTTCTGTAAAATTACTCCAACATTATGTCTCCAAAGAGAACTGCAAATCACACAATTCTTAGTGTAATTTGTTCAGTGCTTAAAACACTCAAGATTGTCCAGGAAGAGGTTATCTAATACAGAAGTGTTATATAAACTCATTAACTACATAACAAACTTTGCCACCACATTTCAGCACAATCCATGTAACTAAATTAATTCTCCAGCACTGCAATGAAAACAGAAGTTTTAAAAAGACAAATATACAGGCCACTATAAAATTCATACATCATTCACACTTTGTGATATGTTATTGTCTCGCTATTTTTTCCTGGGAACAGTAATTGTTTACCTTGTTTTATCCGTTTCTATTGTCTCCACTGATTACTGGAATCACATTTCTAGGGTAAACAAGGTGAAAAAAAACCCTCTTTCCCACTGTCCCATTTTCTATCGGGAAGGTTTGAAGCAAAGTAGGCCTCCCAATAAGTTTTCTAATCCAGATAAGCAGGGCTAAGATATCTGACAGCTGTTTCACGCTCTTCATCATCATCTGAAACAATCAGTACACATCAGAGAGTACTTTTCCCTGTACAAAGGTGATAATTAGATAACAAGCTGAGATTAAAGTAATTACAGTTAGACAGCTGGCAAGGCAGCACAGTCATGTTGAAATATTGTTGATACTTCAGCATCTGGTTCTAATAACAGCACAGGCTAAAAGATTTTACATTAATTACAGCACATAATTTAATATAAACATATTTAATTACAATTGATGAGCGATAAACTGTTCAAGAATGACTTAACCCCTTACACACGTCAAAATGATTGGAACTTCATATATATCTTTCCACTTTAGGAGCAAGCTACAGTCAGTATGAAAGGTTAGGAATCTCCATTTTTAAGAATGGGCTCTAACTGGAAAGGTGAATTATTGATATGTTATTTAAATCTAATTCAAAAACATGTTAAAACTGACAGCATACTACAGAATTCAGGACCAGTTCCAGTAAAACAATTAGCAGAATTGCAGCTAAGCCCAAAATTGCCGTCTCAAAACTTCCATCGCAGTTTCCACCCAACCCTGAGGCATCTACAGCTCTCCCTGCTGCCTGTATAGTTTTCCCAAGGATGCTCTCAATTACTCTGATCTTATCAAAGCTAGGCAACACAGACCCTCTGCTCCTTCCTAAACCACTTTGGATCCAGATGCAAGGGCCTGCTCTAAATGGCAAGGGATGTAAAGGCACTATATTTGAAACAGTTGTTGAATGAGATGCCAAACAGTCCTAAGAGTGTAGCTGGTAGACTCTCGAAGGTACTGACCCTAACCATTAAGTCTCTGCATCACTCTCTCTTGTACACCTCTCTGCCCCCATCAACATTGCAATTTCTTGTACACACCCAGAGACAAAACCATTTGTGGAAGTGAAGGTCCCAACAAGATCGCTACAGCTGAAAAAATTACAGCGGTGGCAAGGAATGGTAGACGTGAGACAAGCTGATCCCTCTGACAGAAAGGAAGAAAATGAAGCCTGATTTCCTGGGTAACATATTTCACTCACCAATAGTAAGGATCCCAGTGCTTACGTCCTCTCCTAATGCTCCTCCTTCGCAACCCATTTGTAAGAAGAAGGAGCACCCCTTGTTCCTCTTCTCCAGTCTGGAGTACATCCACCAGCCCAGCAGAGCCGAAGCATGGCTCTATCCTCCACGCAAATGGAGAGAGCTGCAAGGCTGGCCATGTGTCCTCTTACAGCCTCAGGCCTCCTCTCCTATCACGGTCTGGCCGTGCACGTGCATAAAAAATTATTGCCTTTGGGCTCCTGCCTGACACTCCTCAGTCAGCAAACTCTTCCTGCCTTAGTTACGTCTCCCTTCACAGAAATATTTTCATGTTTGCATCTGACAAAGCCAAAGCTTTGTATCTGACTGACACTAACTTCTTAAAGTCTGGCATCTGGGGCTTTTTCAGGTGAAATGGTTAGGGAAGAAAAAAAAGAAGACAAGAAAGGCTGGATATGCTGTGGTCCTGAGTATGGCATGTGATACGAGTAATAAATTCAGCAGTGTGCATTGATCATAATGGCGAACCCATTACCCATTAAAGGTACATACTAGGGCAAATGCATGTTAACATTGGTTTTCCTGAAGAAACAAAGTCAGATAGGTGAAATTAAGATGAGCTTAAAAGACAGCATATGCCTTTTACTATAATTTGGCTCTTTTTTTTCTAAAAATGTAACTCTTTTCCCCCCATCTTCAAACAAGCAAGAAGGAAATCAGCCGGCTGCCTTAACAGAGAAAGAGAAAAACTAGGCCTCAGCAAAGGTGCAGACAAGCATAATTCTCTTTCCCAGTTATACACAGACTAGAAGATACTTTTGTAGCACACCTTACCTAGCGCTGACCCTTTGCAGCTGCAGTGCACATCCTACATGGTGTTTAAACAGTTCCAATTACCACGGACCTCACAGTATGTCCATCTAGCTGTAATATTGCTGGCAAGGCTGTAAAAATATATTTTTATGAGCCTACTCCCACAGTCTCCACTCAAAATAAACCAGGCACCTAGAATATCACATCATTACACACAGGGCTACTGGGAAAGGGGGGGGGGAGGGACGATATCCTGTGAGGTGGTATCTTTAAAAAAATAAAAAGAGTAAAAGGATACATTTAAACATTACACTTGAGAGAGTGCCAGAGAGGATGATCAAGGATTTTAGTTCATTGATTAAAAGAATTTTGCATCCCTTACAGGTACTAGGTCAGCAAACGGAATGAATGTCTTTTGGAAATTGATGAGCACTTTCAATTTTTATTGAAAAGCTTCTGTACAAATCTAGTCCTTTCTTTCAACTAGCCTCAGGTAAGGATATTGGATTTCTTCAAAATAATCAATGTTAATCTCTCTGCTCCAACCTTCTTTAGCAACATATAACATATTACGCTTCCCTGCGTAATGATATATAGAAAAACCACAACAGTTGTCTGTGCTGTGAAACAGCATCCCATTGATGGGATACGCAAAATAATAAGCCCTTTAGCAAGATTAGCCTAAAAACTGAGTAGGCTGCAACATAATTAATGCAAGAGAAATCAGGAAGAGCTTAATTTTCTACACACCTCTTTCCTTATTTTCTAATCATTGATTTTAAACTTCTGGACAAATGAGTTACTCCACAGATATAGCCAAATGAAGTACAGCGAGTGCTACCTATTTGAATTCCTGTAGTCAAAGAATAGTTATTAGACTATTTCCCTTTTTATTTAATCTCTTATGAATCTAACAGCCTCTTACCAATTTTAATGATTTTAATCTGCCTAACAGATTTTTTTGTATCGCATTATTTTTGTGTGTTTCTGCCAAAAAAACCCTACAATTTTGTCATAGTCCGTCTTTGAGATTCAGCACCATCAGCTATGTCAACAGAACTGTGACAGTAACTTGTTATTGCATTAAACTTGTTATTGCATTAAACTGTTTTTATTTGCAAGGCCTTCTTTCAGCCCTACAAATAAAAGTTCTGAAATTATTTTAAATATTTTAAGCTTACATGAGGTAAAATTAATCCCAAGAAAGCTGGAGTACCATTGGTGGAAAGTAATTTAGCTGAGGACAAATATTAAGTGATTCATTTATTATCTCTTCAAGGTTTCAATTTTTGGACTTGAAACTGAGCAATAACAAAAAACCCAACATGTGTCAAAAGTGATTTCTAGATGATACTTCCACAGAAAGATTAAATACATGATCTGAACAAACTGACGACTTTGATGAACAAATTTCGATGAACTGCTTTTGCTTAGCCTCGTTCTCTTGTCATTATGTGAATTTCTATGTTATGTCAAATCTGGAAGGTCAAAACTGCTCAATTATGCTGTTGAGGTTACAGCTTCTCCAGCTGTCTACTTCTCTTCTGAACTACCACCAGTCAAAACCAAAATCAAAAATCTGCTGTTGACACACAGGTGAGGTCTGAACAAACTTTTCTGCCATTACTGCTGGTGTCCTCAGTGCACACGGAGAAACAGAACGTAAGTTTTTGGTAGACAGTAAGGACTTGACTTCATTATTCTGTGCAAAGGCACCAGCCATTTCCCCCAACAACTGATAATTTGTACATAACTTGCACAGATAGCTTCTCTCAGCGAGATCACAGAAGGAAAAGGTATACCTTTAGCCTGAAGTGACTGATGCAGAATATACAGTAACTTCCCTCAGATTTTCTTTTGACCTCATAAAATGAAGTAACCTCACTATTCTTCCTAGTGTTCCCTGTAGCAAGTAGGAGAAGCTCTGATGTTGTGCTGAAAAAGAGAAAGGGTATCAGGACTGATGCACTATTCCATTTCAGCATTGTCTCTTATCGCTTAGAACCCCTGCAGCCTTACCCTTAACCTCACGATGGACAGAGCAGAGACACTGAAATAAAGAGCTAAATTACTGCAGACTTCAGCTTCAGAAGAGAAATAGGCATTAACCACGGCAAGAGGAGGAAGGAGAGATGGTGGGGAGGGAAAGGAGAAAGACAGCTTCAGATATTTCAACCCTAGTCATTGTTCTCTTAAGAAACAAACCACAGATTACCTTTTTGGAAGAGGTTCAGGTGAAGACAACCTCATTTTCATTCCATATATTAAGACTCAAAATTCACTAGCTCAAAAACGTAGTTAAAAATCTATTTACAGGTCAAGATCACTCACATTACCTCATCTTAGACCCTGACCTTCCCAGTAGTTTCAGGGCAAGAAGGCCTCTCAGGATGAAAGTACCTGTACTGTACTTTTAATTGTGCTGTGCAGAGTTACTGAGGTGCTTCAGAACACTTGGCTTTCTGAACATAAATATATACAGAGAAATTGGGTGTGCACTGGTGTTTCATGCTAGACAATCACACTTTGGTAAAGGATAATGCATTAAAAATAATCTACCTTACTACCTAGGTTTTACTTCCCATACAATTTTATATTCATGTATAATAAATGTTTTGATTAACATTGTCTCTGTTTTAATGTTATTATACCCCTAGTTATACCTTATAAAATGTTAAAAGTTATTTTCTGTAGGCACACAATTTTGTACAATAATTAAGGAAGCATATGTTACAACAATTAGCTCCACAGGCTGTGTTTTCCTTTATGTCAGTCCTAGCCAGTTAAAAACTGAAGTGTTGAGAAACCCTTTTACAGGACGTATGAAGTCTTCTGTTTTGTAATGTGGGTCCTTGTAGCACAGAAGGCATAAGTAAATGCTAAATATGAAAACCAGAATTGCTCTGTGGCCAGTTAAGTCACTTATCTCAACTTTGTTTCCTAAATCTTGTGTAAACACTGGCTGGTCTGTCTGCACTGAATGCCACGTGCCACAGATACCTTTTTAACAACACCTAAACTACCCTGGGTATTTCTGCATGAGTTGTGGATGTAGTAAAGATCCACACGTAGGCTATCAGAATTCAAATGCCTGTGGCCATACCTTAGCAAGATCTATAATATGAAACAATAAAACATACACAAAACATTTTGCTGTGTGTCTTTCTGGGTTGTTTTTAAACCAAGTAATTTAATTGATCCTGCTTAGACTGTGTCTACAGACGTCTGAGCAACTCTTACCCCTGGCAGGTATAATAGGAGTAAAAAGCTGAAAAGTGAAAAGAGGAAAGAACTGCTTACATCGCATCTACTGCAGAAATTCTAACAGGGATGCCACACCACCAGAATACCATTTCATGGTACACTGGCATGGCAGCAAAGCAAGCTGGAAAGTTTCTCTATGTGCTTGTTCCCACGTGTGCAGATCTGTTACTCATTAAAATGCTGCCAGCACAGCTGTCTGTGGGGTCACAGTACAAACTCACCACTAAAATGATTCAGGTTAGAAAGAAATGAGGACAGTTATCTGGATCACAAATTATTCTGGCTTATTGATGATCACAGCATCATTTGCCACACAACTGCTAGTCAGAAGCAACAGAGCAGAAGCAAGAGCAAAGAGTGAACCTTCTCTGCCAAAGCAGCACTTCATGGATGGACCACTTCAGTCTGCTTGTGGTTTCAAATCACTGCTTTAGCATTGTTCAAATCTTGTCAGTGAATTGTAACTTAACACAGAAGTGCAAGACAGATACACAATATTACTTTGAAATCACCCATGTCAATAAATATACATACTGATCTGTGTGGAGACACACACACATACCTGATCAGATAGTGGTTAATTATAGTGTCAAAGTAGCTATAATAGACTACACTGTTCACATGCCTGTGTTGATCATTATCCTTCCATCTAATTTGTATAGGTAAGAAGTAAGCATACGGACTATGCTATCAATTAGTCCTCAGTCTCTGATTTCACAAACTAGTCAGATAACAGGTGTTTCTGTGCGTTCGTCCCAGATATCATTGTAAAATCCTCATTGTTCTAAGAACATCAACAGATTTATATAACGAAAGAAAAGAAAAGAGAAAGAAGTATTAACCTTTGTGCCACAATGTTAGTAGTTTATGGAGAAATAATCACAAGTCTTGGCTACATAACTGGTACAATTATGCTGATGAAAATCCTTTTTAGGAACAGATTTATATAATAACTAAAAGTAACACCACTGTCTTCTCACACTTCAGCCTATACTGCTGTCAGAGCAACCTGAAACCAAGAACACTCACTGTCAGATGGTTTTAGGTTCATGCCTCCAACACATCTATCTGCTTGCATGCAAAAGATTTTGCATTGTTCTCTTCTTCTCACTCCCCCATATGCATAACACCTTTATTCTGCCACTATTTATCCCTGCTTTCATTCTGGCTGAGGAGGGACAATGTTTGTTTTGCTACCCATTCTTTCTCATATCTCATGTGGCTAACTCTTATACACAGTGCACAAAATACAACTATATAAACAGAAATAAGAAGGCCAAAGATCCAAAGATTCAACCCTATGTTTCCTCTCCCGTACTCAGCCTTTTTGTTTCCCTAATCTACAAGTGCTTTCTGATCTTTTTTTTTGTTTTTACTTCATACCCTTCACCTACTGATATCTTCCATTCAGCCTTTTGATTACAGAGAGTAGTACATATAGTGCAAACCAGTGTCCCAGTTTCCTCCTCCTCCTCTACTCAAAACAGAAAACCTCAACAAAACAAACAAAAAAACCCCTGAAAACCACATCTGCTCCACAAAGCGCTCCAGATGCAATGCCTACTGGCCATGCTGCAATTGTTCTGTGTGACTGCTCATGCCTCTTTAGAGTCGATGGGCTTCAGGGCAGAAATTCCTTTGTCTGGCACATCTACCTTTTGTGAATCACAGTGTGCACTTGCAGGTGAGCACAGGGCACTCGTTTGATGCAGGTTCAAAAAAAAGACGAGGATGTACAAACAAGGTCATTGATACAGATGTAAATTAAAGCCTAGGCTCTGCCCAAAGATTTTAAAAGCTTCTTCACCTACACTGAGGAGATTTCAGATAGGCAATGACTATTTATATTTGCTAAATCCAACACAATCAAGGGGCAGGAAGTGATTTGTAAGAGTTGAAGGGAGAGGAGGTGATGTACAATTTTAGATCCAAATGCCCCCAAATTTTGGAGTAGTTCACCTCTAAATCAGTACCTTGCATTCCATGGTAACTCCAGTTCATGTGATTTCCTCATTGGGAGGTTTGTTGGGTTTTTTTTGTGCAGAACGCACAAGTAATCAAGTCCATCTACAAGGACAGAACTTTAATTTCATTCTTTACCATTTAAAATAGATTAGGACTCCAGGTGGGATTTTAAAAGAGGCAATACTTAAAAATTAGCATATTTACCATAACCATTACAGCAATTTACATCCATCAATTCTTCATACAGGTTACGTATACACTAATGTCCGCCCATGTGGACACATCACTGTACTAAAGAAAGAAAAACTGCATGTGTCTGAAGAGCAGTAGGCAGATTTGATAGACATGTGCTGCAAGAGCAATGGGGCTACTTAATAAAAACAAGCTAAAAAGACTTGAGCTGGTAGAAGCTGTTGGACTGTAGCACTGCATGCTAGCACAGTTTGATCTTTTTCATTCCATTAGAGGAAAATACTGCTATGCAGCCCTGAATAACTGAGAAATAGAGGCTGGGAAACAGATCCATGGCTTTGCTTTTAGCCTTCCTGAAAGAATTATGTTCCACTTTTTAAAACAGAAACCTAGCAAGAAAACAGAAGTTTCAGGAAGCTGCAAATACACATTAGTTTTGATAAATTTATTCACAAGCTGAAACAGTACATTTTAAAAATGTTTTATTTAATTTAATGAAAAAGTGTTCATCTTTTTGATAGGTGATAATTAACCATTATTCTGTCATAAACAGAAAAGAAAGATGTACCTATGCAGCATTTAACTGAGCATTGTGTTAATCACACTGCAATGACTCAAAACAGAAAATCAAAGCAGTAAAGATTCTTATAGAAAGTGTTCCTTTTGCCAAGAAAAATACAGCCTTAACATCCATGAAAGTTAACTCATTATCACATAAATAAACCTTCAATTCAGTTTTATCCTGTCCATTTTGATAAAATTTCAAAGACAGATAGAAGCTGATCAGCTGTCATGATGACAGATTTAAATAATTTACACTTATGTTGAATATTAAGGCTTAAAAACTTCTCTGCATGCACAATTTCAGGAACCTGGGAGCAATTCTCCTACATATCCCATGCTTTAAGTTAGATAAAAATATATGTTTTTAAACTTTTATCTTGGCAACTGAAGGAGGAACAGACCTTGAGCTCTACTAGGTTGATAAATTAGAATAAGAGCAGTGAGAAACAGCAAAGAGGAGGAGGGTTTCTCCAAAGTGTTCAGGACAGTGCCAGAGCAGCGACTGGCTAACACACCTGCACATAAACCCTCTCAGTAGGAAAAGTATTCAATTCATCTTTTCAAAAAAGCAGTAACAACACATTAACCATGTTAAGAACTGCTTTCTTCAAAGTAGCAGACAAGAGTTCAACGGTAAAGAATCAGCTAAGTCCAAGGGTAAGGATCACCAGCCAAGTAAAACGTTTTACATACAACATTTTTATATAAATATAGTTAAAACAGAAAATGTATGCATTCAGATATACTATATTAAGCAGGTTGAAGAAAAATAAGGTTTAGGCATAAAGATATTCGAGGTCCGCAACTGCATACCTTTACATTAAAATTATTTCTAAGGCTCATTTTCCCACTTTTCTGCAAGTACAGAAGTATGAATACTACATAATTTTCATAGTGAGAGGCTATGAAGGACTTAAATGCTGTACATAGATGTCTTTGAGTGGGTACGCTGGCATGGCTGATACTATGGAAATTTATTAATTGCTTTACAGGCCTTCAAGAGCCAAATAATGGCTCCAGTTCAGTAGTCATATGATTAATACAACCAATCCACTAAAGATTTTATTTCCATCCTATTTAGAGAAAATATACAACCCAATCTGACCCAGTTCAGTCTTGCTTGAAACCTCCAGAGAATTATGCATAGATCTATGACATGAGAAAACTCATTTAAAAACAGATTAACATGCAAATCTGGTTTGAATTATTCACTTTACAGTATTTATCTTTTTCCAAAAAAGTTCGGCAACAGATAGACTGTGCTTACAGAAAAGGGTCTGCATATCTGAATTTCTGCATCTCAAAAACCATTACTGTAATATTTTCCATTTTCTTAAACTGAACGATATATGAAAGTCAGACAAAAATTATGGCAGATGGATTTTTCCCTGAAGGTAATGCCTCATTAAATAAAGAAAATGAGAGAAAAAGGAATTTGTACTAAAGACCTCATTCTAGAAGTAGGACAATGGCAGTTTGGCCTGTTGACTTCAGCATCTTCAGTATGGATGGTGTAGTCCAGTTAGATGCTGTTAAAGGTAGCGGAAGAGCCCTGCGCTGGGTAGGAAGCATTCATTCAGCCAATATGTGCAATACAAATGAATATAAAGCCCAAAAGAGGATGCGAAAAAGGCGATTTAAAAATAATTCAAAAACCATGATCTCTATCAGTCTGTGTAAGACTCAGTCATTTTCTAAGAGAGTTTCCTCAGTCTGAGACACTGAACAAGTTACAGTAAAACTAAGGGGTTTGAGGACAAAAGGTTACAGAACAGATAAAACTATTATCAAGTACAGCAGTGTCAATATTCTTTCAAAAGTAATTTTTTCCCTCAATGTCTAATTGCAAAATGTCCAATTAAAAAAAAAAAAAAGAGAGGGAACTATTCTTCCCCAATCTGTTTCTTACTATCACTCTTTCTACAGCTTCAGTCCTGAAGCTGGTTTGGGACTTTCAGACATCCACATCTGAGCTCTGCTTTCATCCAAACCACACAGATGATCAAGCTTCTCTGCGTGTGTACATATGCATTTATACACATGCATACACATGCACACACTATGTATATATGTGTGTATATGTACATATATCCATACATACATGGCATATATACATATGTATGTATACACGTATGTGTATACACACACAGACAAAATGTGTGTGAGAATACAGAGTAAATAAAATTACCTGACAGGTTGAGGATGACAATGCTGTGTACGTTCTGTACATTGAATATATATTCAACTACTGGAAATCAAGAGGAGCTCACTGATATTTTGTCCACTGGGATATTTCATCACCATTGACATCAACATAGAAGACAACAGTCCCAGTCACCATCAAGCACAGTCCAGTTCTTGTTTTTTCACATCCTTTGCTCCCCAGTCACTCATGATACTAACAGCTTAATGGTGACTGCCTGGAACTGAACCAAGCACTGAGAAGAGAACCAGACTTCCTCTGCTGAGTTGGCTTCAATAATTTGTGCAAATTCTATGTGAGTGTTGGTTGTGACCCGAAAATCAACAGCCTATATGCATCCTGAAAGAAGAATACATACTTTATTACTGAAACTGCAGAGACTTGACAAGATCCCAGAACTTGAGAATGGGGAATCTGACACTAGAATCACAAAACTGATGCCTCGCCCAAGCCGGAATCTTCTTCAGAAACAGATGCCTCCCTTGCTCCTTCAAGGACACAGTTAATGAAATGACCCTACATTATCTGAAACATAACCAAATACTGCTCCTCCAAGTAGTGAAAATATGAGAATAACCAAGTTCTCACTGAAACAAACAACCTAGACTTAACCTGATCACGCACCAGGAAAATAAAGATGACATATAGCTCTATATAAGCTTTGCCACATAGAAAGCCATTACTAGCACACCCTAAGTCTTGCACAAGTAACTCGAGTCAGCCAGGTGAAGCTGAGTCAGCCAGGTGAAGCTGAGTCAAGGGAAGGCTGAGGAAAATGTGCTGAACAGGGCTACTACACAGTTTTCTTGACTGAAGGTGCATACACACAGTTGGTTAATCCAGTTCGCAGTTATAGAATGACCTATGGATTACTACTTTTGTTTTAGGATGCCAACGCACTCTTAGATATCATTCCTCATAGATGCTACTGCCATCCCCAGCTGGCTAGAAGATAATAAACAGGAGGCATCACGAGTAATTAGGATTGCATTTGCATTGTACAGAAGCCAGATTTAGCACATCAAGGACGGGCAGTGAAAGGCTTCTCTAGAACTGATCTTGGTTGCTTACAGAATATAGGGAGACTACATGAAAACTGGATCAATCCCCATTGCTCATCTCCTTCCCAAGCTGTACAACATAACAGAAGACTGAAGACTAAAGTGACATTTACTGGAAATAGTCAAACACAATTTCAAATTCTTTGTATCTTATTTTTGTATGTTAACCTCTAACTATAAATGCCAAAATCATTACCCTGAGCCTTGCTGAAGTAAAACAGAGTAAAAGTTTATTTAAAGTCTGTGTGTTGCAGAAATAAAAGTGGTAAATTTAGGATGCAATGCTTACAGAGACATTGGACTAGTGGAAAGGCAAGGGAGCAATCAGTGACATAAAGCTTGAAGCTATGTTTGGGAGCCTCAGAGATGCAGAGCACAGCTTGGCAGTCTGCAGAGCATCCAAGAGGAGGACTGCGTTGCAACCAGGTAGAACAATGAACTTGCAGCACCCATGGGAACTGTATCCCCACTTGAGAGGGCAAAGAGACTCGCTGTGTGGCTGTGAAAAATCCCCCAGGTATTAAATCCTTGTGTCAGCCAACCTTGCATACTTTTGACAGACCAAAGTGGTCCCAAATCAGAAACTGAGCCTCCAAGAATGAACAACGCCACAAAAAAAAAAAAACAGTTTAGAGTTCTGATAAATGCTGCTGCAGACATCCAAATCCAAATAGACACAAATTATTTATTTTGTTGGATTTAAGTGTATTTAGTGGAAACACAGTGCTGCGAAACAATTAATAGCACATGCGATTTCCAAAGATATACCTGCTAATATGTGGTTTTTGTAAGTCTTTGTTCATCTGATTAGCTGCATACCTTTCCGAAATGATAATACCTATATAAAATATGAATTACCTGAATAGACTTAAACCACATACTCAGTAACTTATCTGCTAGAACAATTAAGCATCTGCTACTTCCATTAAGCCAGTGAAATGAGTTCCAAGTTAAAGACTGAAATTCTTTATCTTTTTTGAAATATACAAAACCAAAATGGAATGTCTGATTAATATTAAAAGCCAGCTACTAGTAAAAGTCAGATAGTTCAAAGTTAAATAGAATGATCTGTTGTCCCTAAGCACTGATACACATATTCACAGTAACATCTAAGAACTTATCTGTTCTAACCTCCACTGAGCAGTTGCTAATTGAACATGGAGAATGGGTTTGTTCCATCAGATGTGTTCATTTCTTCTAAGAACACCCTATGGAATATCAAATGTACTAAATATAGCTGTCAACATTAAAAGCATGCAACTCAAAAGTGCTATTAAAGAGCTAAGTGTACTTCACTTGGCATTATAAAGCCAAAGCCCTCTTTAAACATACATCATGTTATTAGAGACTATTCACATTAATGCAAAAATCGTCATTCTTAATATATTTTACAAGACATGTCTAGGCTACTTCCAGGCTCAAGAGTTCTTCAATTTCTCCCACATTTACTAGTAATTACATAAATGAATCAGTAGTGTTTCAAGTAGGGCAAAGAGAGATAGTTAACTGTAGCAAATCGATAAATTAGCTTTCCACCCCAAACCAACTGCGTCCAGGTAAAGCTTCAAAATCAGAAATAATGCAACATCTACAAATGTTTGTCAACATCTTATGCTAGTGTATTTGCTATTTCAGTGTCTAGGTGCTATAAAATTTAGATATGACCTTGTATAATTATTACAGGTTTTTAGTAAGAAACACTGGGAGACTCCTAGGAAATCCTCTGCTCAATAACTACTAGAGGCTATTTGCTGTCCCTAATGTAAATACACACGAGACTCTGGAGGGGGAAAAAGAAAAAATGCAAAAACAAAAACTCAAGGGAATCTAGAAACAACTAGGCCTGAGTAACAGCTTGCTAAAATCACAAGCATTGTTCCTATGTCATAAGCAGAACTACGGTACATCTGCTTACGTTCAGAGGCCTCTTGCTTCTACCTCTACAATTCCTCCCATATTAACAGCACCCCACTGATACTGCTTGAGACCAAAATTTAACACCTGTAGCTGGTACTTTGGTCTCTGACAGAGAGGTCTCAGAAACACTGATGGAAGCTTTATTCATTTATGAACACTGGAGTTAAGCACCACTAGTGGAAGTAATAACATATAATACTTCAGGCAAAATATATTCATTTAACATGACCCCTACTACATAGCCCTCTGATAGTCTGCTTTCTCCTAAAACACACAAAATTCATTTCCAAGACATACGATTTAAGCAACATGGTGTTAAGAACAGCAATCAATTTGTACATCTCCCTTAACTTCCCTTCTCCTTCCAGTTTGTGGGAATTTATTTAATTTTAAATATTTTATTTCTACCCTAAAGAATGCACTGAGATCACTATCTTATTCTAGAAGTAACTCAAGTTAAACACAAGATGTGCTTCCAGGAAATTAAAAAAACACCAAACAACACTTCCAAGAACAACATGCAGTCTTCTCTTAAGTAATTGGATAGCTACTCAAATTAGAGAGTAAAATTAGCCCTGATGTAAAACAACAGAGAGATTGTGGCAAATAGTCTATAAATTCAGTCTGGATAACCCTGAGGTGTCTCAATTCCAAGCAGCCAGATAAATAAATTACTAGATCACCTATCACACATCAGTAAACAAGAAATTCTCAGACAGAAACAATCTCCTCTTGACAGTGAATTGGGTCAGTTTAAAATACCAAGAGAACCTTGGAACAGTAATATGTCTTCTAGAATCCAGAATACTCCTTGGCAGAGCATTAATAAAAAGCCAACTAATTCTGACCCTTTACCATAGTAATTGAAACTGTTGTGTTATTAATACCAGTCTGGTCTAAAACTGAAAACATACCTGTAGCAAAACACAGTAAATCCATGGAAGCAAAACTATTTTTTTCCTCTGGATAAAGCCTATCTAATATTCATGTCTGGAGTTAAACAATGATATTGTTCTTCCAACCAAGGCTGATCCAAGGAAAAATAAAAAAAAGGAAATTAAATCAATTCAGAGGAAAGAACAAGAGCTACAAAAGCATAAACTATCATCCAGAAAAGATTTCTCCCTTGTTTACTCTGTAACCACACATTATTAGTGCCAAATCCCACAGGCCTTGTTTTTGTCAAAATTCCCACTGACTTCAGAAGCCATTTTGCCTATTTTTTCCTGAGCCAGGAAAGATAAATGCGATCTTTTCCTGACGTGCAGCAGAACCCTCTTATGTAGCTCTTTGTCTCTTTATAACTGTTTGCTGTCACAGAGCAATGACTTTTGTATGGTTATGATTTTCCTGTTGCAAGCACTCGATGAGAAATAATCAAACTCTGATTAGATATTACAAAACCTTCTCGAAAGGCTTTCTGAACCACAGCCAGCGGGATTCCCTGCAGCATGAAGGGCCAGTCTTGCTCCCACTACAGTCTGTGGGAGTTTTGCCAAGCACGTAAGTGGCATTATGACTGGTCTCCAACAGCAGATATTACCCATCACACTCAAGACTTGATTAAAGACCTCCCCACTTGCAAATATATAATAAATAAAGGGCTTAATTGCATAATTAATTATAAGGGCTTTTAATCTACAATAGACAACACCATAGGTTTTAGGTAGCCCACATACACCAAACAATTCATTAGATCAGTATTTGCGTGTCATCACTTTACAGGAAGATTGCAAAGGGATTCCAAAGATACATCTGTTCAAGAACCAGAGAACACAAGGAAGCAATAAAGTGAAATCAAAAGAATACCACCACAGCCTAGACCTACAGGCAGAAATAATTTCACACTGTGTACACAAGTTCCAGCAAAGGTTTTCTTAACAATATATGCATGATGGGCAGTGATTTTGAATAGCAAGTAAGTACAGTGCTGCTACTAGCCTTTTCCTTTTCCAAGGCACCAGGCAGAGATGTAGCAGTGTACACAAGTGGGGTGTAAAGTCAATGGGATTACATTTTCCTAATTATTTTCTGCTTGAGGTTTACATCACATACACAAAATGAGATCAGCCGGGACTTGCCTTTCTAACAAATCACTCAGACTTAAACATTGCTCAGATAAACAAAAGGGGGGGCAAGGCTGAGAAAAGGCAGAGTAGTGCTTCTTCAATCGCAGTAGCAAGGAACAAAAACCTGGAGGGGGAAAAAAGCTGTTGGACCGCCACCAAATCTCCCCCCACTAGAGACAAGAGCCCATCTGCTGAGCTCTGCAACTTAGCTTTAACTACCATTCAACTCGCGTCTCTGCAGAGATCAATCTACAGAGCTGGCAGATGGACCCCTGCTTCCCTGAGTCGCTGTGTTATTTGTTTAATAAATTTAATTAATATCCATACTGCATTGGATTGCTCCCAGAAAGGGGGCTGCAGCTCTCTCTTTCCCTGATAGCTACATGATGAGTGATTTCCCAGAAAAGACCAGATAACAGTACCCCCAGGCCATCGAAAAATTAAGTGCCATGTGCTTACATTACTTCGCATGTATTAATTTTTGCAGTGCACTAATTTATTCTTGAAGCCTATTTTAACTTTATGAAAGTACGGGATTTTGAAAAAGTCATAATTCATTTTGGTTTATATCAGTTACAAAATTAGGTGGAAAGGAAAAAAGCATCAAATCTAATTGGATTTCCAAAAATTTTATCTATTTGCAAGAAAGAAGCAAATTGTTAATGAGTGTGTCTCCTCAAGCAATATATATTGTCACAGTTTCTGCCAACAAGTTACAGGCATTCAGGGTCATGTTGGACATGCTCTACTTTAATGCTTAAGAACATACTTATTTTAACCAATACAGACATATTCAGCCCATATAAAACAATTTTTAAAAGCATGAAGGGTGAAAGGAAATAAAACTACTAGGAAATTTTTACAGTAAAAAGAATAACGAAACAACACATGCAAAGATACTCCAGCAGCAAGAGGAAGCATAAAATATGCACAAGTGTTGAGAACAAAAATGATATTTGTCTCCAATATTAGCATTTCACATTTGCTTCATTTAAAGTGTTTCATTTTTCATCCTAAAACATGAAAATGGGGCATGAATAAGAGAATTATTTCAGTCAAGCCTATTTAACTCCCAGAGTTGCGTTAAATGGTTACACTTCTCTCTGGGTCCCATTTGCTTATTAGCTCACCTTATGGCTGGAATATTTCACCCTTGTACTTATTAGCGCAGCTCCAGCAGCAGGTGTCCCAGCGGACGGTGCGGGCTTGCCAACGTTATCTTCAGCATCTAACCTTTCCTAACACCTTTATCCAGGAGTAACTGTGGAAGGAAAGGTTAAGCACACCTAAATACTTACGTCTGCCTCTGAGGAGAGGAGGGTGAGAAGTACCTATGCCTCAGGTCAGCCAGCACACCTGCAGCAGGAACCAACTCTCTAGTCCATTTCACTTGGAGTCAGACTTATTTATTCAACTAATGAGTTAAATATGAGGTCTTTGCTAGCTTAGGTGATTATGAGCGAAGCAAGTTAAGGATCAATAGGGCACACTATTCTGCACACAAATCCAAAGAGGCATTTAACTGTTTTCAGTTAACTACTGCTCACTCTCCCCTTGCTGGTATTCTATACCTACACATTAACCTTTTCCACCACTACTGCCATTTTCATAGTGAATGTCTAACCTGACCTTCAGAAAGGAAAACAGTAAGAATATCAGTGACCACAGGTATTCTATCACCATCAAAGACAGCAGTGATAAAAGTCAGGAAATAAGGGCTAGTACGCTTCAGTGGTGTCCAAAACGCAATTACCTTCTGTTTCCAGAATGAAATCCATTTTTGTTGAGAGAGATTCCTGGAAGGTCACCCGGCATGGAAGGGGGAACAAGTGAAAAGACCTACTCAAAATACCTGAAGACCCCTCTGTGTACTCTGGCCACGTGCTTCACAGTTGTAGCTTGTGGAGAAGTGGAGGCAGGACCAGCTACAGGACACAGAGCCTGGCAGTGTCTCCATCCACAAAACCAGGAGTCACAGCAAAACAAGATATGCCAGAGAATTAGAGCTGCCCCATGGATAACTTTGGGGAATACTTTTCCTCCCAGATCTCACTGAAGGAGTGTTTCAAAGAGGCCTTTAGTGCAAAAAGAATTTGTACAGCGCAAAAGAGATCGACACATACATCGACATTTTTTTTTTTTTGCAGGTCTGTGGCATTTGACTGTATTCTGAAAGAAATTAAGATTTTCCCCTTTCATATAAAATCTAAACAAACTTTTCTCTCTTATCTTTCACTTTCTAAAATATTTAGAAAGTCAAATGACAATCAAACAATGGCTACCAAATATTTACATAGTAGCTTTTATTCATTAATCATATTGTGATTTTCATACAAATAGTATTTACTAGTCCTGTCCTTTGAGCAGGGAAGCTGAGACAAAGAGAGAGCAACTTGCCACAATCACCCCCCCAAGGTCAGTGGTACAGTCAGGAGCAGAGCCCTCATTCACTCACTCATGTCCCGAAACTCCTCCTTATCCAGTGTCTAGAAAGATAACAGTAAGTAGCTGGAGTCTTGAATACAGCAAACATCAGAAATAAGGCAGGTTTTTCAACAGGATTTACACTTCAGACTGATGGAAAGGAGGAAGTACTATGGAACAAGCCACCAACATAATATATTCCACTAATTTCAAGAGCTTCAAAATCAGGTACCTTGTGTATCCAGCATTGCATCACTCAGAGTAACCGTGCCACTCTTATACAGGGCAGGTTTGATACTCCAAGAAATGAAAGTCCTCCCTGCAGCCACAAAACAGCCATTGCGCAGTCTTAGTCAAAATTTCATGCACTTCAGCCATGCCTAGTGAAAGCCTGTGGGGTGAGGGCACAGTTCAGCCTTTGTACACAAGACATCCCTAGCTTCTCTGCCAGGAAATGATGGGAGGCTGCAGACCCTGTCTATTAAGAGAAACATGCAATGGACTCACCATTTCCCATAGGCTATGAATGACTCACAACTTGTGACTTGACTTAGAAGAGAAGTTTCTAGCTCTGTTTTTCACTGCCTTGGCAACCTCATTTCCTTACTATGATTCAGTGGTGTTTGCCAAAGGGAGGCTGGTCATCCATTGTCTCATCATACTGAGCTGCCTTGATATGATTAACTTTTTTTTTTTTTAAGCCTTGTTTCTCCCTCCATACCATTTTTTGTAAATTGTTATTTATCATCCTCTAAACCTGAAATCAAAAATGTCTTGAATGACTTGTATATTTCATTTCCCCAAATAAAATGAAAATAAGCTGTAAAACACTGCAAGGAAAAGGGGAAGAAGAATACTTGCTATTTTGTGTAAAATTCTAATTGTGACCATACAATTTTGCTTTGCAGGGAGAGGGAGTTACATTTTTTGGCTTTGTCAACTTCTCCCTGAAAACTATCAACAATATCAGCCTAAGGATTTACTTTTTAAAACAAGTCAGAATTTTCAGATGTCAAATTCACACGGAGATGTCTGAAAAGGAGATCAATTTTAATGCAACATAAAGAATATTCTTCAAGTGAGAATCATGCAGTTATATTCAGGACAAGCAGATTTCTTGAACCAAAATCTGTCTACTTTCATAGCAGTACTGATTTTCACAACCTACCACATACTCATAATGGTATATGAGTTAATCAGACCACATCTGCCTAAATTTATTTTCACATTCTCAATGATATGTTATTAATTGGAAGACTAATTCACCTGACAACCATTAAAGACACACAATAACATTATTCATATTCCCCTGTGAAGTTCTATGCGTGTAAAATATTGAAGAAAGCACAGAAAAGCAGTCCTCTATATAACAGATATACTGCAAAACCCGCACAAGCTGTTTGTAGGACATTAAAATCTAAACCTCTCTAACAGATTTACATCTGACCTTATTTTATTTCCCCAACACAAATTCAATGTGCTTTTACATTCAGGAGTGCATAGTCCTTTCTAAGTCGCTTTCCTTTGCAAGTATCTAGACGCTAAAATCACAGGAAAAGTAGGGTTACTATTAAAAAGACAGATCAAGTGCTGGAAAAGGAAAGAAAATGTAGCTGATGTGACTCTTCCACATAAAGTAAGCATGCAAGCCTTAAGTCTACCTTATAACTTATGTCAATATGCTCTACAATTTTCTTGTGGGTACAGAAATTCTGCCTTACATGAGCTGTGCCTTACACCTCCTTACAGGAGGTGAAGAAATCCTCAAGGTATTATAGTCTTCAGTTCTAATACAGAAGGAAAAAGCTCTTTGCCAAAGTAAATGAATAACACTCCTAACCTTCCTTGTGTCTTTTTCCAAATCAATCACAAGTTAAATTGATAATGCACCTTCCAGGACAATGAGAAAAGTTCTGTTCTTTCAATATACTCATGATGATGTCTTTTTTACGCTTGGTTGGTCAGGATTTGCACATACATGTGTTGGCTATTTAAGGCGTTTTTTTCTTTATTTTTAAAATTTACAAGTCAGAAGATTTCAAGTTAACTATAATGCAATTCTTCCGTTACTAAATCCTTATCTCAGTTTAATGATAGACTTCAGTCAAGTAAAGAAATAGCATGACTGTTTATCAGTTTACTGTATTACTGAATAGTCTAAAAAAAAAAACAAACAACAAACCACCACAACATAATATTCCCCCAAATCTGATTCCCTGGACATAATCAATAACAAAGATCATAAGAGGAGCAATTGCAAAGGCTTCAGGTCATTGTGCACTTAAAGGGAGGCAGAAATCTGTGGGCTGAATTATGCAGAGAGAACACAGCACTTTGGAACATAATCCAGCACTCCTTTCCTTTCGTCTCATTTTGAGCAGATCACCTGAGAAGCATGTTAGAGCTGCCTCACCTCAATCAAGTGACACTACAAATTGCTAGAGGAAGATAGGATCCTATCAGTAACATCTCAGAGTATACCTTTTCTTTGTTTATCTTTTTGGATAACATTGCTAAACCAAGGGACATTTTCCACAGGCTGACAAAACCGTGCTAATCTAAGATCAACCACCAATTTAAACAAAATAGCTAATGGAAGAATTTACCATGAAAAGGAAGTACTGTCTGTCCTCAGGGAAGGGCGGTATCATCAACGTGAAAGGTTACTATAATATAATTTCAAGAGAGCAACTAGAGCTCCAAGCTGATCTCTCATCACATTGTCAAAGACAGAGAATTAACTTCTTTACATAAAAAGAAAAAAAAAGGACACATACCAATACCCAGACTCCACAATTACAATATGATAACTGAAAAACAATGGTATGCTTTGACAAGATGACAAATATATATTGATTGTTATTTAATATATCAGCTAGAAATTCTTCAGAAGTATCTTTAGGTGTCAAATGGACCTTTCAGAGATGAGAAATCATGGCAAAATGGACAAAATTCCTTTATATAGAGTTCTAGAGTCCAACTGCTTAATTGTACCAAACTCAAATGACAACTAACTTAAAGTATAATCCTTAAAAGGCTGAAGAAAGTCCTTTAAGGACATGCTCAAGCAACATGGCATCTAATGCTGGCTTGCAGTGCACTCATTTGGAGGTCTGCTAAGCCAGTAGTGGACATAATTACATATTCAGAAGGGGATATGCTACGTTAATTGCCTTAGCCATATAACAAGTGTGAGGAAAGAAGCCAGTAAGAGCAATACTACTTTTCCCAGACGTTGTTGACTTCAGTTGTTGCTGAACTGTGGGATTCACTTCAGGTTAGAGTTACTAACACAAGGAGGAAAGACAAGGTAGGAAAGAGAAGAAAAAAAATCAGTCCCATGTTCCAAAAGCTCCACACAGAGGCTGTAACTAGAAGTGGATAACTTGGAGCTTCTGCAATAGTTATTGACAGTTAATTTCTAGCACAGATAACAAGGAAAACTCTTACTGAGGTCTAGTAAGCGGGCATTATACCACCTGGGAGATGAATCATCATTTACAGAACTCGAGTGCGCTTAATAAGGATGAGGTCATTCTAATAATGCAATCTGACAGGCTGACATTCCCTATTATTGACTTTTGAGGTCACTCAGTGAAATTTTTACATAACTGGGGTTTTTTTGCTCCATAGCCTACTAATATATTGAGTGCTAAGCCTCTACCACAAACTGACTACCTCTACTAGTGTCCCTGAATTACACCAATGGTGCTAAGTGATTCAAAACTGTAGAATAAGCTTCAGAAAGCAGTTGCTCTGAGAAACAGTATGAAAACATCCTAGCTTACAACTTTTGTGAAGACAAGGTAGTATCGTAAAGCTGCCGCTGTCCAATTTCCTATTTGTTGTATGTGTCACACTTACAACCAGAAATAAACATAAAATATTAGTGATAGAAAGTTTTTATTTTCTAGCATTATTTTCATTAAACCATCCATCTGCAGATTATTCATTCAATTCCACTTCCAGATGTCCTTAAACATATAAACAAGGAAAAAAAAAAGTCATCATGAGACAAGTAAAATAATGCTCCACATTTTGAACCTGAACATGACATCTGAATCCAACTCCAACAGCAGTGGCAATTCAAACATTTGGAATTCAACTGGACTAAAGCTAAGCCCAAGTTTTATTGAAGTATCTAAAAGCAGTTCAAAAATTTTGAGGTGTAGCTAGCTGTAGCATGCCACTGATGCTGAAAGTAAAAAAAGTGAACACATATACTTCAGTGAGTCACTCATGCAAAGGAATTGATGAACCATCCTTAATATGTGTATGGGATGTGTATTATACATATGGGAGAGAACGTAAACAGAAGCTCTGAAATACTACCAGAACAAAAACTTGTTTTGGGATTTTTATTGAAGTAACTTACCCCACAAATTATGGTACGACTTAACGCTATTCAGAAAATATGAAGCTAATATATAAGAATTTCCGTCTGGAGCATTTCAGATTCCTACTGATCTTGCATAATTCCTGAAATCAATGGGAAATCAGGGTATTCTGCATATGCTTAACAACTCAAAGAAAAGCATCACAAACTCACTGACATACATGCTGTTAAATAAAAAAAAAACCAGTACAGTAATTCTGTGTAAATAAAAGCACCTCAAGCATCTGTTTATTACAATCATTTTTTTGTATGTCAAGATTTCTTTGTTTACAATTCAATCGTACAAGGACTCCCTTCACTAGTTAGACTACAGCTCAAACAGAAGAAATACTGCAGAATTAGCAGAACTGCCAATGTATTTCTAAGTTGCTCATCAGGTAGTTATAACAGACTGCAAATCAATATGCCTCGACTTAGACTCTGCTGTAGTAAGGTATGTTCAACTCTCCAGTCAGCCAATCTCCATTCTCCCTACTTATTTCTTACTAACAGGAAAAGCTTGGTTTTTCCCTATCAGGTCAAGACTGAATGCATAGTGGCTGTTTTTATAATTCAGAAACATCCATCTGCTCAGAAGGAATTGAGACACTTACGGTATTTTGTGTAAACCCTCAAAATACCAACAAGTGATAGTCTTCAGTCACACTATGGACTAATATGAATATGTTCTAAAGGAGGAAGATCCATTACCAGCCTCTTCAGTAAGTTCCTACATTTCTGATCTGAGTTTCTTTTCTTTTGGACAATGTCATTTTTATGATGTTGTGAAGGCTGGAAGATAGATAGACTCCACAGCTTCCCTGTGGGATTTTTGGCCAAACAGCAACCTGAAACTCAGTCTGACAACTTCAATGTTGTTGCTTTAAAAACAAAACAAAAGGGGAGGAAAAAAGCCAAAACCTTTAAAAAACAATGTAAACCTTTCCACAACAAACCAAGTAACATCAGCCTTGTATTATTTGTAAGTGACACAGCATCAGGTAAACTGTTTCACACTGCTCAAAATGAATTTCATGCTAAGTAACCTGACTAAATGTTTCATGTCAAAAACTAATCTTTGCAAAAGACACTATCTGATCAACACCACTTTACTCAAACTTAAAATGAAAAACAATTATCATTCCCTAAAATGCAAGTTTTTCTATTAGAAATAATTTCATGTCATTACTGGCAGACCATTAAATACTGTATTTGGAAAGAACAAAGTAGTCAAAGATCTTTCTGAATAATGGATGAAAACTAAACAGTAGATTGCACTAATCTGAGCAGAAAGGCTGGGACAGATGATCAAAGTTAGCTTAAATTCTCTCTTATTCTCCACTGCCACTGTTTGGCACTCACACCACCAGCCCCCATACACCAACATCTCAGCTCCATTTCTAAACACTTTCCTTCCAGCGAAACAACCTGTAGTTGTATGCAACAAAGCTAAACAGATTTTGTGTATGTTTGAGAATACACTAGTAAGATCAAACAATACCTCCCTAAACTTGGACTTCAATAAACAGCTTTTCTGTCAAAGTGCCACAAACAATGGAGTGTATTTAGTCTTTTGAGAAGTTTCTACCTTTCCATTAAACCAGAGCAGTTTCCTGATTTTACTTGGTGAATTTCTCCACTTTGATTCAACTGATTACTCCTTCCTCAAAGTCTCATCTTCCTGACCACACCAGGACACTGAATACATTAGCAGAGGTCCTGCTGTCCTGTAAAGTCAAATCAGAAAAAATATTACAATTTGCATCTCCAGTTGGCAAAGTTGGTCAAAGAAATCCTGAGACCCCTGAAAAAACAATGTAGGGACAGGCTGGTATTTTCCCTCCACAGACTTAGCCACTCTTAACATTACATCTGTTAGAAAACACTTGCAATGTTTTTCTCTCTGGAACTATTCCTCTCTTAGATTTGGGACAGAAGAATTTAGAAGTAACTTAAAAGTATCCTAATAATTTAATAACCAATGTTCATTCAAAGAGCACGTCAAGCAGCCTTTGCTGCATTCTTAGGTCCTTGCAAAATACAAGAAAATCGTGTTTTCCTCAACCTCCTTAGAATACACTAGAGAAACCCAGTATTTCCAAGTCAAAGCTTTTCTAGCAGTCTCATAAAACTTTGTTTACAAGCATAGGATAAGACATCCACTTTCATAAGAAATTACTTACAGGACAACCCTTGCTTTAACAAGGCTCTTCCACATTATAAACACTGTGAGTGTATGACATGCTCTAGAATCTGCACGAGACACTTATTGGTAGAACTTAAGATATTCATTATTAATATCAATTAACCTCAGTGAAGGAAAGCTTTTCTTCTTGTAATTTACTACCACTTCTACACTTACTGGAGTGCATTTAGAACTGGGGATCCCAAATATGCCTAGGACTCTGAACTTTCACATCCTCTGGGTTCAAAATTGTCAAAGAAGTAGAAACCCTTTGAACATTGCAAAAGTCACCCAGTTTGCAATGTTTCAAGTACAATTTGAGACCCAACCAGCTTTTGCAGATTGCTGATAAATTACCACCTCTCTCTGAATAGCAAAGACTGCTGGCTTGTGAAGTTTATTTTTAACTGATAGTTAACTTTAACTTACAGTTATATTTTAATTTATAGTTATTTAAAATTTAATTACAGTCGTGTCACTCAAAGCTTTGTATGGGCTTTCTTTTTTAATGGTAGATATAAATCAGTGAAATAAATTAAGTGCTACTGACTGCTACATAGTTATATGGCAAATTAATGAAATCACTCAGGAATACACAGGTAATATGGGCATAAACAATACTGAATCCAACAAGTGGGGCAAATGCACTATGAAACCTGTCATGCAGCCACAAGAGGAGCTAGGGGGTACACCATGAAAGTCAGCTATCTGTTTATTCTAAGTAGCAGCATACACCCAAAAACTCTGTTATTAACCCACATCTTAGCAATTCTGCTGCACTTGCTGGAGCATTTTTCTCCTAGCTTTCCAAGCAGTTCTTTTGACAGCTTGCCAGGCTTGTTCTATGCTATCACTTTATATGGCTGCTTGATAAATTTAAATTCATCTTCTTTGTACCTATTGCTCTTGTGCAGTGATGAAGATTACCATACTTCAATGTTGTGCTTTGGAAACAGCATGTTACTGTCTGAGGGCTCTTGCTGAAGCTTCCTCCCCCTTCGTGGCTGCCATTCACAGCCCAAGTCTGTGCGAAATAACCTTTCTTTGCAGGCATTTATTTAGCTACACAATGATACCGTTTACACGCTAAGATAGCCAAACTATACCTTGACTGAGAAGTCTTGAAGTAACCCTGAAAGCAGCAGTATACCGAGATTGTGACTCTGTAAGCAAAATAATTTCCTTCAGGTCTCCACTAATCCAAGTCACAAGCTGTGTGAAAATATACTGAATTTCAAGAGTAATATATTTCTGGAGATGCTGGTTTCTGAATAAAAAGTAATGCAGCCATTCTGTCCTCTTATTGTGACCGAGGGTCTCTTTTCTGAAGACCAGGAGTGTTAACCCAAATGTCCTAACCCAATCCTGAAATGGATATTGCAGCTAATTTCTGACTATGTAAACAGCCTATCCATTTTCAGTTTGATGGGCTATTTTTTTTCCTTCTTAAAAATTTTATGTAGTCCTGCTGCTTACTGTTAAACAGCTTCTGAGTTTCACTACCGAGGTGCTACATGTCAGGGGTGGATGAAGTGATCCTTTTATATCAATTAGCAATTACTGTAAAGTGCTTTGGGGTGAAATGCCACAAAGGATTAGAACTTCAAGGGAAGAATAAGCAGCAGGAGCACATGAACTCATAAATGGCATAGATCCTATTTTATGTAAATTGCCCTAGTAATAAAGAATGAGCAAAAGGTCAGATAAATACAGAAAATGACATATAAGCAGAGTAGTCTCTAAACAGAATGTTTTTTCTAGTGTTCTCAGGCACTAGCATGTCCCTGGGCCAATAGCTCCCTCATCTGAGCATCTGTAATATTCAGTAATACAGTTTTCTTGGGTTTTACCACCCTGCAATTTAATTTCATTCCAGGCTAACATAGTGTGAGCTCATAAAATCCATCACAAGAGAGTCAAAATCTTCCCCAAATTTGGTAACAAAACAAAAACCAAACCAAATAAGCCTCTCTTCCCAAGAGACGTACACATAGTACCCACACATCTAGTCCCAGGAAGATCACTATTCCTCTAACAATTTTACATAGGATTAATGAATCTAGACAGTATAAAGACAAAACCTACACTACTCATAAAAGCTGTAACACATCAACAAATAACATAATCATACATATTTGAGCAGCCTTGCAGTTTCAGAGATTACAGTTCCATTCTAAAGAACACTCATTTCCCATTTGTGCATTTTCATACCATAATAAACAATTTTGCATTAGATTTAGAAGATATATTACAGCACTTTCTCTAAAACATGTAAAAGAAAAATGAGAAAATTAATCACTGATAAAAGTAATAATTTTGTTCTACAACCAATACATAAAATCTACATTTCATTATATAGCAGGCAAAAGCTGAATTGAAAAAACTTTTGCTGCTCACATCTGGAATTTAAAAGCCACGGAAGTGAAGGATCAATTACCTAAAACTTGACTAGGGGAAGCAGAAACAAAATATTCCTAGCAAGGGCACAGCAAGTCATATTTGATTCTACATTCTTCTATTAGTAATGCATTCAAGATTCTAAATAAAAGTAACGTATCCTATATAATTAACAATACGGCTTCTTACAGTACCAACAGTTCATGTACTAGCTCTTTTAGTTTGTCTTTACCCTTATACAACTTCTCACTTAACATCAGAAAATGACATACGAAGAGCAAATTATACATGATGCTTAGTGGAACATATAACAGTAGCCCCCAAGGCTTGCAACAAAATGCTTCATTAATAGCGTGAAAAAGATTTCTATTACATTTAATCCTTTACTAGCACTTTCTGAGAAGTAAACACTACAGTAAGCAAGATACCTTAAAAATACTCCAAACTCTGTAAAATAAACTCATTTTCTCTTCATTTCAATGCAAGAAATGAACCAATGCCCTGTGTCCCATTTAGCATGATTTTCAGACAGTGCATATATACAATTTCTACATCATTAACTCATCTTCCTATGTTTCCAAATGTCTTGCAGTTCTGCTGTGTAAGCATTAGTTCATTCATGGTGTTAAAAATGCTACCTTTTATACATCAGATTTTTACTTGTTCAGTTATTTGATGCACAGCTACTATGACCGAAAGTAAAAAAAACCACCATCATACAAAAAGACCTCAAAACTATTTATCCTGTGGATTCAGATTTACTCCTTTCATATGGGTAGGTTAAAATTGATACCCCAAAAAATACAATGATCTGCTCATTTTTATGAGATAATTTTTATATATGGTATATGCTATTTCATTCAACATAACTATGCAATTGCAACACATCCTTGTAATGTTCTGTGTGGACATGAAACAGGTATGAATGAAAAGCCAGAAAGGGGGGGGGGGGGGGGAATCACAAATGAGAAAGAGTGATCTCTTCCTAAAGCAGAGAACTGCAACTCAGCAGGTTAAAATTTCCCAACTCTGTCACAGACTGACTATATTACCACAAATAAGAAACTAGTCTTTCTATGCCTTTTCTTACCTACAAAGCAGTTAATACTTCTCCCTGACCTCACAGAGATGTTACGGTGCTTCATTTGTGAATATTTAGGAAGCATTTCTTGTCTGCACACACCTAGGTAGGTGGGACAGTCACTGTATTCGGTGATACAGGAAACTCTACAGAAGCTTTCTACAGGCAGTACCTCATTTAAAAAAAAATCTAGATACTGGAAATATCAAACATACACCTATCACTTTTTTAGTCATTGACTTGAGCTGAAATTTGTTGAACACTAAAGAAATGTTACAGAAACCATTACTACTACATAGGATATTTGAAAACATTTATGCTAAGCACCTGGCAAAATGAAGTTAAACGTGAAACATCATTCCCTATCACCAGCACTGCTGCCCACCTCTATCCTCTACACCATCACCCACCTTCTCTCTTCTGCAAATATACTCAAAAAAAAAAGGCAATATACTTTCCTGAAGAGAAGCCCAGGCAAGCCCTTCTGAACAACAGCCTGTGGATAAGTTTCAATCACTGTGTCCTCTTTCACCATGTATTCTTAGAGTTTGAAGAACTCATGCATTTTATGAGATCTCCAACAAAATGAGCCATCCAAATCCCAGAGTCATTTATCAAGAAGCAAGATGTACCAAAAGAAAGAAAATTACATTTAAAAAACTGTCCATAATATCTTCAGACTGCATTCTCTGCTCAATTACAACTGAATCAAAAAAAGTTTTTAAACATTTTTCAACACATAAAGCTCACCCATATACCGAAGGGTTTTAGTAGATCATCAGCATCATACAATTCCTCCCACACCTCCCTCTATGCGTCCATCTTAAAACAAATTATTAGAAGTATTTCAATTCCTCAATCTTTGACTTCAATTATATGTGAACCAATAACCTATATTATTAAGCTATGAAGCCTTCAAATACACTTCTGAGCTCGAAAAGCTTATTTAGCTGAAACTGCTTTTGCTCTCTTCCACAATTTCTGCTTTTGATGAGACATGGAACTGCTGAAATACAAGAAAGCAAATGCTGCCCGAAGTATCACGACGTTTTATGAAAAAAGCTGATTTAATATGCGGTTTCTATTAATTCCTGCAACTCTTAATAACAGTGGCATATTTTCCATTAAACCTCCAGGTGCTTGTTAGCTGCAGGTGATACCAACAGAACACCATGAACAATCCCAGATCTCAACTGGTTCCCTGACTGGCTGATTAAGAGTAATACACATGGTAAACCCAAGCAAAGCAAGAGTTAAACAAGATACAGATTAGGAAATTAAGGAAAAATTAAGATACCATTGTGCAGGAAAACAATATAAAAACAAGGCAATCATCTTATTTATAGGAATTTTTCTCCATTATCTTGAAGGGCAAAGAGACTCTTAAGTTTTCACATCACAGTTAAATAATCGACCCTTTGAATACCAAAAACCTAGATCGTGTACCACATAGTTGCTATGGCAATTCTTCATTTACAACAAAATAAAAAGTGAACAACCAACACAGCCTCTGTGTTAAGCAAACAGCACACCTGTAGGCTTGATAATTGGGGTTAGGATAACACATCAGGTAACCAAAAACAGAGCTTGGCATTTCTCAAGTCCTCATGCTCTTACCTCTACTCCCAGAGCCTCTGTTTAATCCTTGTAAATCGTTCCTAATAACCTGCCCCAGGGGCGATCCCACTACATGCAGCATTTTGCAGTATTAACACTCAAGTGATGCACTGAGATTTGTCTTTCCAAACTAAACCTTGTCCTTCCTGTTACGGCACTGCATTCCCCACCTACTGCGCTACCAAATGCAGGCTAAAACCTAGCTTGTGAGATCACCAGATTGCCTTTGTTACTTCTTGTATAGCATCCTGCCCAAAAGACTTACCATGCTGGCATGCAGTGACTAGCTTCTGCCTTGATAAGAACAGCAGTGCATTTCATCATAGCTGCTCGTCAGGCTGGGTGACAGAAATCACTTAATGCTTGTGGGTATAATGCTGCTGGTGTCCAGTATTCCACACACAAGATGAAGGTAAAGAATGAGGAAAAGGATATGCAGTAAAAACAAATCCATCCTAAACTGAGAAAGCTGCTATGCTGCTACCAGCAAACTCCTTTTAAGTGGTGTTGCTCAAGAGTGTTCTGCCTTGTGTACTCATAGTTGCGCATCTAAACTGTTGTCTCCTTAGAAATATCCCCATTCATGGGTAGGGATACCAATCTCATGGCGTGTCCTGGTTTTGGTTAAAACAGAACCGATTCCCTTTTAGTGAATCTTCCCTACAGTTAAGTTCTTCTAAGTAACTGCATTTTTCTGAAGCTGGCTGCATATTTTACAGACACTGTCCACTCCAAAGCTGATAACACCTAATGTTATAGTTACACTGAGTTAATGGTAGGAAAAGAATGCAGAAAAAGGCCCCTGTTTATCATTATCACTATAGCAGCCAAGGTCACCGACGGATCTCTTAGGTCCCGCGAGCGAGGAGTGGGAAGGGGTCGTACTTGCAGGAAGGGGTGGACAGGACAGGTGACCCGATACTGACCAATGCGGTATTTGATGCCATGCACATCATACTCAGTTTAAAGCTGGGGGATCATGAGGGTCTTGCTCTCTTTGTCCATGACCGCCTTCTGAAGACGACCCTGCTTGTTGCTCTACCTACGATTCTGATCCAGATTCCTATCTGTGCATTCCTGAGTCCAGTTCCTGTCTGCTGTGGAGGCCAGTCCAGGACTTCCCGGTGCTGCCTGGCAGCTGCTGGCACCTAGCACCCAACTCTGGGAAACTCAGTATCAGTTCTGTACATTTTACATTCTTTCTCCTATTAATATTATTAGTATTATTAGTAAAACTTTTTATATTAAATTAGTAATCCCTTTTCCTCCTTTTCCCTTCCTCTGGTGGGAGGGTGGGGATTAGAGAGCATCTGTCACTCTAGTTTATTGACACCCATGACACGGCCTTTCTCAGAGTATTCTGGCTTGGTGCAGATTTTAGGGGTGGCAATCATAGGCAATAAAATGCTGGCACAGCAGTTTCCCATGTGCATGGCTAGAAACCATTATACTGGGTGCAGGTAGCAGCCTGCAACAGCAAACCCCCTCTTGTCTATTGAGCAAGAAACTGCAGCAGCACTGACAAGTCACAAGTATCCTTGCCCTGGCTGACAACTGTAAGCCAACATCCCAATCACATCACATCAACCATGACTTGTTCAGGGAAGAATCACAGCATGGTGCTGGTAAGGTTAGAAAGAATACAAAGCGGGGTAGCTGAAGAAGGAAGTCCAGCAAGAAGTTGGAATTGCAAAGTGGAACTGGGGAGGTGCTTGCTGGGACTCGGAAAAGCAGTAGAATAAGCTGTGCAGCAGGAAGCAGAGACAGGGCTGACGTTCTTTTCCATCAGCTCAGGGTGTGTAGGTTACTAAGGCTCATCTTTTAATCTAAGACACACATAGAAAGCAAATGTAATATAATAATACAATCTAAATAATAAAACCTAATATAATCTTGCCTTTTTTTTATTTTCTTTTTTGTTTGTTTTTGGAGAAGGGGTTGTTTGTTTGTTTTGGAGGGGTTTTAGTTGGTTTGGGGGTTTTGTTTTGTTTTGGAGGGTTGTTTGGTTTTTTGGTTTGTTTTTTTTCTTTGTTTTGTGTGGGTTTTTTGTTTTTAGTTTTTTTGAGTCCCTCATCCACTTATCCCACACTGTTCTGGGAAGGAGGATGGGTCATCTGATTACCATGGTGCAACTTGGTTCCAGCTTCAGCTTTACTTCTGCCACGGACTTCTTGTATAACCACCTAAAACTATCCACTGCACTTCTCCCTGCATGAGTTCTTCAGCAGTTGGAGCTCCAGTTTGGTTAATGAGAGTACTGACACCAAATTGAATGTATTAGGCACAGGACACATAAGCCTGCCTAAAATAAGTATGGACAATACCTTCCTTCTTGCAGTGCATATCTCACTTATTGAGTTCTTGCTACCAAGATCCCACTTAAATGCCATGTATTGCATCCAACAGAATCTAGATAGAATAACTATTCTCTCAGTAGTTTTTGTGGCTATTACACATACTAACTACAAAGAGGCAAAGTCCATAGTAAGACTGTCTGAAACAGAGCTCAAATTTGGAGCCAGGGAAACCAGCAGGACCCAGTAGTTCCCCAGACACCTCCACTAAAAGGAGAGACTGCTCATAGTGTATTAAGTAGATATTTAAAACATAACCTGTGTGTGGTTACTTCTCTGATCATGACTTCAGGTCTGCAAGCATCAGATAGGTCCCTAGGCTTTGCTTGAGCTCTGCTTTTCCGCTGTCCTGACTGGAAAAGTGAGCTGCATCACCCTTGAGGGAAGCAGAGAAGGTGAGAATCCAGAACACGGGGATTCTGCTCTGGTTTCATAAGGGGAAAAAATAGTAGTTCAATATCAGCATGAAAAACAATACAGTTAAGAATAAATATCTCTCTGCAAACACTACCTTTCTTTGGTTATTCTCAGTTCCCTTTTTAGTTTCCTTCTACAAGTTAACAACTGAAGAAGTTTCAGAATTATTGAAGAACTGATTGATATGATACATTGATTGACAATCGATTTTTCCCTTGAACAGGACTTACTATCTGAAATTAATTCTCAGATATTAGAATTTTAAAATAAAACAGTCCCAATTTACACAATCAACAAAACTACACACCTTCAACCATGTTAACGATGCCTGGAAAAGAACCACACTTGTCCGTCTCCAAAACACTTCAGAGGCATGAGAGGAAACACCTTTCATCTGCTCTAATCTATCTCCCGCAGATCACCCTAGCAATGGTTTTCAATTACACCGTTTTAAAATTATTTAACTGTCTCTTAAATTACATGCCTACATATAGAAATAAATAACACTGAATAAATACAAACACGACATTCCTATTGATGTATTTTTTATAAACAGAAGTTTGGCCTCAAAAGCTATTTCTTTCTCTAGATATTTTCCCTCAGGATCCTGGTTGTCAGCTACTTCACTTATGATCTTTTTTCTTCTCTTGTTTCCTAGTCTGATAAAGTTGGAAGGCAGGGTACAGTAAAAACATTAAAGATTAATTAGAAACATTTTATACATTTTTAAAATCTATCCTTATTAAAAAAAAACCAACAACCACACACCATAAAACCCCAGTCTAGTTGATCCAGGGGAAAAGGCAGTGTAGGAGTTTAGTCTGCTTTGCCAGCGTGGGCACCTGAAGGCACAGAAAGGTAGAGGCAGCGCTGTGCAGGGACATGGTCCTCAGAGCTAATCAGCGTGGCGAGACTGGCATACTAACATGACTGCTCTGCCTTGAGGGATCCAAACTGATTTCTTTTAAAGACAGTCATACTACATCTGTGTGGCAATAAGCACAGCCTCAATCAAGATGACCTGGTTTCCTTTATTTTGGTTTGCTCGATCACTACATGACATTCAGACAACGGCTGTCAGACATACGTTCAGATTTTCTCTCAACCTGCCAAGACATTTTTCCATTCTCTCATAATTTGGGGGAGGTCCACTACCTGCTGTATAGATTTCTTGTGTAGCTGATATTTTGTATCTCATACTTGAAACTTATTATTACTTTAAAACAGGAATTCCTGCTTTATTATGATTATCTTTCTTCCCTCTTTCCCCTTTCCCAATATATTACACCAGATTCTAAAAATCAAAAAAATTCAGAAATGGCAATTCTTAATTTTTAAAGCTTAAGACAAGGCTAACCCAAACTGGTTTCTTGTTGTTTTGGCACTGGCGAGTGTGTGTGTTTTTTGGTGGTTATTTGGGCAGTAGTGTGGTGTTGGTTGTTCAGTTGGGGTTTTTTAATGCTAATTTTTGGATGTATATACCTAAATTTTGCCTACCTTAGAGATAAACAAGGCAAAGGAAAACAGATAAAGAGAACTTCTAGTCAGATCTATAATTAGATATTACAGAGCACCCCATTTTTCTTTTTCCTTTTATCAGCTATTCACAGATCACATTATTAACAAAAGTAAAATTTAGTTCATATAGTTAGCATTAAAAATAAGACAAAACACTATCCGAGAAAAATAATGTTAATTTCAGAGAAGACCAGGTAACAATTGAGAAATCTGGGGAAATGAGAGACTAGACTGAATCAGGAACATAAGTAACTAAAGAATCACACAGAAAACAGAAAATATTGATGGAAAGCCTGGGGTGGAAAGATCTGAGCAGTATATTCTCTTTAAATTATATATGATAGACATAAGGAGGAACTGTGAGCAATACTCAGGTAGGCTGCAAAAATGTGTGGAGGACCTTGTTCTTTACCTGACTGTTGAAGTGTTGCTACATTTTACGCAGACACATTTCTATGATGGGTAAAGTAATTCTACCACATACTGTGTATTAATTGCTCCCAAGAGACAGCCATCTCCTTGTTTATACACTCAATTCCCCATTCTTCCATAATCCTATCAAAATGTTATTTGTTCCAAAATCTGCCACTTTACAAACTAATTAAACCAAAAACTGAAACCATCAAGTTAGTGGCTATGTGCCTGTTATCACAATTCACAGCTAAAAATTTGCCAGAATAATTTAGGTTGAAAGAGATCTCAAGAAATTACCTTGTCCAGTCCTCTGCTCAAAGTGCGGCTAATTTCAATATTAAATGAGGTAACTCATAGTCTTGTCCAGTCTAATTTCGAGTCCAAGGTCAAAAATCTCATACATTGTGTCACCCTACGTTCCAGCGAGAAGTTTTCAATCTTTTCAGACATTCTATTCTCAGAAAGTAATTTCTAAAATTCTTTAGGACCCTTAGGAATTTAATAAAATCCTATGCAGTAAGAATGAAATATTATTTTACACTACTATTACACTACTTCATCTAAAAATATTTTATAAGTTTGAGGGTTTTTTTAAATGTGTATGTATTTTTTAAATGTATACATATGTGTGTAACTACACAGACATTCACAAAGCAGTAATACTAAACTTGTGAATATAATATATATATCAGTACCTATTATAGCTATTATGCCACCCTGTTTTCTAAAGATTAAAATTAATCACATCAACAAATTTTAAAGTAATATAATCATACCTTGTAAAAGACATCATTGTTTGATCCAAGAATCAAGTGAAAGGGAATACTAAGCACCTTAAATTTACTGTTCATTTAATTTTCTAAAATTTATTTTATTTCATTACAGTGGAGAAGTTAATGTCTGAATCACAAATATTTAGAATTTTATATATTAAAAATTCAATCATAAAGCTCCACCAAGTGGAAATCCTTAAAACTACACTAAGCAAATTCATGAACAAAAAATTCATGTTATAACTAATACTCACAATTCTAATTACATACAGTGAATAGCAAAGCTGGCTATCCATACCTATAACCCATGATTTTTACCAGTGTACACTAATCACATTGTGGGGGGGGAATAATTTTAAAATCATTAATGTACTTAGTTCTCCCTCTGGTTACATCTGCTCCTTTGAAAACATAAATTTTACTATATCTACTGCGGACTAAAATGATCTCTAGACACTGATTTGCTGCTTCAAAAAAGTCACCCTTCTGACTCACTGAAATTGCTGTCGGCAACCTTAAGTTCTCTTTCTCAATATGCAGCTTTGGTTATTTACACAAATTAACAGGCATTGCCATTTTGTGCAGCATAAAATTCTCGAACAAACATAGTTTGTTAAATGGTTTGCTCTCTCACTATTGAAATATTCATTATCTGTGTAATTTTAACAACCTGATAAAAACTGTTAAGAGCATAGCTGTGCTGCCCAGCAGGTAGTGCCATTTTTAATGAAACCATAGCTATCATAAATAAATAATCAACTTATGAAGTATTCATAATGTACCTCAACTTCCATAAGAAAATTTGTTTTGGTATGGGACTGCAAAATATGCCACAACTATTCTCACCCAGTAAAAGAATTAACAAAGCGATATCCTAAGCTAAATTTTGTTCTCAGAGCATTTGAACTTGACTTTACTGCACAGAATAATCCATTTTTACACACAGAATTCAGAGGGATCTAAACTCACTTGGTACATTTGATAACACAGTGGCTCTCACACAGTATAACAGAAGCGTGTACAAGTTCCCTCCTTTTGAAGCAACGCCTTTCCTTCTGTATGGAGGCACCACCCCAACATATCTATGAGGAGATTTGATGCACACCAGAAAACTGTTCCTCCAATGCAACGTGGGTGACCACCTGCAGTCAGAGAACACCTCAGAAAGTTATCAGCACAGTAACTTATTCCTGTTTTATACATCAGAGAAGCCAAGACAGGCAGCCTAGCTTGTAAAGCCCAAACACCGTCAGCCTGGAGCGTGTCTATACTATCATTTAGCTCAGCTCGCATGTGGGCTTTTGAAGTGAGTTTCAGCCACCACTCTCACATACTGTGCTTGGTTTGCAACATGGAGCAGTCTTGGAGAATATCAATGGGATTTCTTGGAGATGAAATGAAACCAGAAGCTGCATTCCAAATGCTAACAGACATCTAGTCTGCAGGGCATGCTAGAGCTAGTTCAAAGTATCTAAAACACATGTATTGCATAGACATTGTGTCCTCAGGACCAATAGTTGTAATCGATAGATACGTTTTATAGATATGTTTATACCATACCACAGATATGTTTATAGCATACCACCATATTTGGCAACATAAACATAGCCTTGGCTGTCTCAGTACTGCATTGGTTTTCCATTTCCTTGGTTTTCTTTTGTTTTTCAGCTCTTAGGTTCCCACAATCATACACTGAGAGAGTCTCATCCTTCCTTTGAAATAGCTGTTGAGAAATAATTGCAAATTCTTTGCCAATACATGAAGAAATATAAGAGCTAGTTCCCAAAATAAGGATGGGTCAAACTATCTCAGGTTTTGCTATTAGTTTTACATATTAAGTATTAAAATAATTTTGACACAGTACAGATGTGTTGGAAAGAGGTAGAATGAAGTATTACTCTCTTATTGCAAAAAGGCAATGCTTTCCACACTACCGCTCATCAGGCAATATGTGAAACACTAACTACTAGAAGGAAAGATGTTTAAATTTCCAGGACTAGACAGGTGGCTCTTTGAAAGATTTGGGTTTTTTTCCTAGAACTCAGTGTTTCTTTTTAGACAAAATTCTAGAGCTGGAAAAATCCTAATGTTTCATCATTACATGAGAAGTGGGCCCATGCGAACCTCATGATGTTCAATAACACCAAGTGCAAGGTCCTGCACATGGGTCAGGGCAACGCCCTGGTATCCATACAGGCTGGGGGGTGAAGGGATTGAGGGCAGCCTTGCCAAGAAGGACTTAGGGGGGCTGGTGGAGGAAAAGCTAGACACGAGCCACCAGTGTGCACTCGCAGCCCAGGCAGCCAACCATATCCCTGGCTGCATCAAAAGCAGCGTGGCCAGCAGGTCGAGGGAGGGGATTCTGCCTCTCTGCTTTGCTCTGGTGAGACCCCACCTGCAGTCCTGCATCCAGCTCTGGAGCCCTCAGCACAGGAAAGCCATGGACCTGTTGGAGTGGGGCCAGAGGAGGCCACAAAAATGATCCAAGGGCTGGAACACCTCTGCTGAGAGGAAAGGCTGAGAGAGCTGGGGTTGTTCAGCCTGGAGAAGAGAAGGCTCCGGGGAGACCTTACAGTAGCCTTCCAGTGCCTGGAGGGGGCCTATAGGAAAGATGGGGAAAATATTTTTAGCAAGGCCTGTTGCGATAGGACAGGGAGTAATGGCTTTGAACTAAGGGAGAGTAGGTTTAGACTGGATATAAGGAAGATATTTTTTACCATGTGGGTGGTGAAACACTGGCACAGGTTGCCCAGAGAGGTGGTCGATGCCCCATCCCTGGAAACATTCAAGGTCAGGTTGGACAGGGCTCTGAGCAACCTTGATCTGGTTGAAGATATCCCTACTCACTGCAGGGGGATTGGGCTAGATGACCTCTAAAGGTCCCTTCCAACCCAAAGCATTCTATAATTCAACTTTAAAAGCTTAGTAGTAGATGACCCAGTTAACTACAGGTTAGCCAGATTAACATCAAGGCAAAGCTAAATTATGACAAGACAGTGTATGCAAACAGGACTAAGGGACAGCAGCATAATAAACAATAATCAACATAGTTATGTGGAAAGTAGAGTTTGACAAACTTTTAAAAATATATTACAAAACCAACTGACAAGGTAATTGGGCTGACACCAACCATGGTCTGTAACAGATGTGACCGCATGTGATTTTCTTTAAAGCATAACATTTCTATAGCGACATTTGTCACTACACAAAAATCAACGGAGTTCACCACAATGACTGAAAACCAGTGAAGAGCTATTACAAAAAATATGTACGTGTGGAATCATCTAAGAGAGGTGTTTTTAGTGGTTTCAGAGAATTTAGGCCAGTGCTATCTTTATCAATGACTGGAAAGAAAATGGATAAAAATAAAATCACGGGTAGCAAACTCTGTATAACAGGAATCAGTGAATTGGGCCACAGTTACACAAGTCAGCTAATCTCACTTGAATTCTAATATAGTCAAATACATGTTAGTGCTTAAGAACAAAAGATGCAGATCATTTTCAAGATGGCAACCTCACCCACAGCCTAAGAAGCGGGAATAATTATATTATTTGGAGGTAATCATTAGTCAAATATAGAAAATAAATTCCTAGAGCAAACCCTTGTTTTGTATGAATAGCAAGAATACTGAGGAGATACAGCAATGAGAGTGAATCCATGCAAAGCACTGAAACTACACCTTGTACAGTGCTGTCCTGACAACTATTTCTACATTTCAAAAAGCCCAGAAGAAGCTCACAATGAGTTAGCCACTGTGGGAAAGATGACTTCTGCCTGCAAGTCTAAAAAGGCTTTAATCAATGTGCTTTTTCAACAGGCAGTGAGGAAGAGAATTTATCAGACACCAGCAGTTACTTGCACAGGGAAGAGGCTTCTAATAAGCAACGGATCTTTAATCCACAGACCAAAGACCTCATCAGATGCAGTCACTGAAAACCAAAGCTAGAAAAATTCAGATTAAAAGAGAAGAATAGTTTAACAGCAGAAGTGATTAATTATTGGAACAATATACCCAGGATTCTCCATCACCAGAAATATTTCTTTCAGAATCAGACTTTTCTTCCAAATAGAGCTGCTATAGCTCAGGCAGGAATTACAAGGTCCATGATGATTTATTAACCAAAAATGCCTGTTCCAAGTGACACAGGTCAAGCCATTTGAGCAGAATGGTCCCACTGGTATTTAAAAATCCAAGCATCTATGACAGCACCTTAGTCAAGAACTGAATTTCTCACCATTTAAACATACCTTTGTGCTATAAGCATTAGCAATACGGCCCCTCTGATACATTTCACTAAGCTGATAATTGAAATGTCAGTAAAAATATGGCTTATTTATGCTCATTGATGGACTCAGAATAATTTGGAAAGAGCAAAAGCATCTGGCTCAGTGATCAGAATAATGGCTGTGCATCTGTAGTGTTCATGGAGGTTTATGTTATTCTTTTCACTCATTTGAATCAATCTGAATTATTTCTGCTTACCTGCAAGGAATATTTTTTCAAGCATTATACCCTGTTCCGTGGGAACCTCCTCTCTATTTTGTTCCACGGGAATGAAGTGTTATGATCATGAATTGGCACTACAATCAAACAATAGCCTTCAAAGAAATTGCAGTTGTTACATTCAAAATAAAAATTCTTCGTGGAGTGCTAGATTTTAAAACAAGCCTTTGTGACTGTTCTGGCACTTGGTTTCAGCCTAGTAAAAGTAATTTCTGACCATTAACAGTTCATGCAGTTGAATTATGCCAGTAAATGAAAAACCAACTAATACAGGTAGCCTTACTGGACAGCCACATTTCACCAATACTCCTTGAGATACTACCAACTGCCCTGAAGTGAAACATTTGTGAAGGCCAAGTTGTTATCACAAAATATATTGTTATTTACAGTAATGGCTGTTTGGAAGCAGGTATCACTTCTGTGGATTTCCTGAACTGCATTAATATGCATAAGCCTTGTGTAATAAATAAATTACTGTTTGTTCCAGCACTTAAAACACCTAATTGCAGAATTCCTGATTTATCCATTCCTCAGTTATGCTTTTGTTTTGAATTGTTTATCCTAGCAGCTATCAAGGTGACCTGTACTTGCTGGCCACATGATATCAGACTGCCGTTATGTTCTCTTCAGCTGCATGAAGTGCAGCAAAACACAAGTTATATACTCTTTTTTCCATACAATCAGTTACAGTAACGGCAACAAAAAGTTATGCAATTGTCTCATCACATGCACTATATCCTCTTTCCTTTAGCCTCTGTCACCTACGCTGTATTTGTTCAGCTGTTTTAGGAACATCAGAAGCATTTCAGGTAAGCGAGCCTGTGGATTGGACTCCAATTCCACAGCAGCTGGTTTGTTGTTTCATGTAAATTCACAGGTGATTTTTCCAATCAGACAGGATGAAGGGCAATGCCCAGTTTATTATTACTGTGCTAAAACACTGCAAAAGGTATTGTCAATAGCTTTGCCAACCCCCTGTGGTTTTTTCATTGGCAGAGTTGGCAAGTGGCTAAGCATGACCAAACCTTGAGCAGTGAGACATGCTGAGCACTTATTAGACATTTTGGAATTAAAATAATAAAAAAACAGCCCCAACAACTTAACACTGAAAATTTTATACAAAGGAAGATTTGGAAAGAAAAAAAAGTTAGTCTATAGCAAGCAAGGCAGTACCTCTCAAACAATTCACCTTTCTTCAGTTAGTTCAACTTCTGCAGAAAGCAGCTTCACCAGAAAATACTGATTTTATTGTTTTTCCTACCCTACTACATAGTATTTTGATGTTTTCAAATAAAACTCAAAAATTAAGAAATGTTGAACATCTAAAAGTCATGCTTAAAATCCAACCCAAGTTCCCTAAGAAGAGCTACTCTAAACAAAGCCACTGGATCTATGAAAGAAAAGAAATTACTTTGAGCGTGCTTCAGTTGCACCTACTGAACTGTGCTTAAACTTAGTAGTTGACTACAGGATTCCTGGTTCTGTGCTGCCCTCCTCCCAGACGGCTAATCCTGTCTCCTCTGACCTGTCCCTTTGTCCCATTACTCGTTGGTGTCTGTGCCCTGGCAATCGTCTCTTGAGTGTTTACAAGAGGGCAAAACCCTTCATTCTCTTCCACAGACCTTGAGGAGACAGGGATAGGCAACGATTTCTTAGTGCATTTTATTACATTTTTCATTAGACAAAGAAGTAATTCCATGGTTTTAAAAATCAAATAATGTATTTCTATATATCTTTCACTTCCTCTCCTACTATCTCCCATATAGCCTCTCTCCTTAATAATAAATCTGTCACTAAACAAAGAAACATATTATGTGAAGGAGAGATTCCTGAACTCACCCCACACAATAACGGCAAATATCTGGAAAAAAAAATGAACAGAAGTTTGTTTTTGTCAGGTTTATGCAACATGGTAAATAAATTCTTTTATGCCAGCTACTAGCAAATGTTGTGATTTTAGCTTACGGACACAGATCCAAGAAGAATAAAGTAAGCAACAACAGCAAATTGAGATTTTCTTCAGGACAATAACCTAGGGAATAACTTTACTCCAAGAATGAAACTGTCCCTTCAAGCCTACATTTCTGAAAGCTTTGGGTTTTCCACTTTTGATGTTAGTCTTATCCAAATTACTCCTGATTTAATCCGATGAAAACAAACTGCGTCCAGGAAGTGAAACAGGCAAGCAATTCACTCTGTATTCCATTCAGTGAATTTTATAGATATTGCAGTTCAAAAACATCTAAGGAAAAAAGAAAAACCCAAACACACACAACCTTGCTGCTTCTACATGCACCAGAGTTTAAGCAGCTGTGTACTCTGTACACATGAGGTGCGAATGCCATATGGCATACAGCTATCCAGCATGCAAGTCATCTACAACTAATGCTACAGACACTTGGCTAGATGTGAAACAAATTTTTCTGGTTTTCTTGATCTGTAAAGTCAAAGTCATATAACACAGATTTTCCACTGCAGAAAAAGCTGCATCACTGGAGCACTCTTGGTTCAAATGAGAGCAGGCTAACGGGAAACGTACTTCAGGAGTAATCTTGCCTTTCAAGTATCACCCCTGAAGAACACAATGAACCTGCTGTCCCTCTGCACAAGCCTCAATACAATCTTGCATGCTTTACACAGACATGTTTAAGTTCAGCACAAAATTAAAAGCATTTGGTTTCCCAGCAACTTTTTGAGGCATATTATCTGAAGAAAGTGTTCATCTTATTTTTCAGACATAATACATCAAAGACAAACACATATTTTAAGCCTTTCCACCACCACCCCAAAATGGCTGCTAATCAGTTTGCATTTTTGAAAACCTGATGGAAACACATGAGCACTACTTACAGAAACTTACAGCATCAGTAACAAGTTAGGGAAATCATTATTGGTGTAAGGAATTCCAGTCACAAAAATACTGGGGTTTGTGGGGGTGTTTTTTAAAGCCAAATGTCTGCTATTTCACATTCAAAAGTCAGTCTTATTAAAACAAACAAAGTTGATCAGTCTCTCTGAAGAAACAGAAACAGTATAAACACAATAAAGGATTGAATGCATCTTCTTTAGTAACATCTACTTCAGTCTGGGTACAAATACTTAGGGCTGACTTTCAGGACCCAGTCCAAGTTCTCAAAGTCTGAATTTTTTATATTTAGATGAAAATTGGATCAGGCTCTCTACTGTTTCTTTTATAATACTAGTACGACCAAAATGGTTAGCTGGAATGGCAACCTAAAGTTTCACTTACATCTGTAGATTTGTACCAGGTTATACCAGTACAGAGTTTGATTTCATTTTTTCTTAAACCCCACTCAACAGCATTCAGATTCCAAACTGACCTTTGTCTTTACACTAATAGCTTTTCTTATCAGTGGGAAAATCACTACATCTTCCACACAACTGATCTGTCACTGTGTTTGGAATAATCCTTTACCCTAACATTTGGTGCTGACTATTAATAAATTAAGAGCTAACAGCAAAATAATTACCCTTTCACCTAGGAAAACACTGGTGGCCACCACAGAACTCTCCTTCAGTGACACAGTGTTTTGCCCCGTATAATTGATGCAAATGCGTAACAGGATCCTGTTATGTTCTCTGCACTAGCTGTCACTTTCACACACATGCTATTTGTCTCCATACTATGGCAGATGCAATAGTCTGCTGCAAGGGGTTTTTTGCTTGTTTATTAGAAACAACTCTACTTGCAATGTCATACAATTTCTTTATTGTGACAAAAAAGGTAAACTTTTTTCAAAACGCTACAGATATTGGTGGTGTACAACAGTCTTACATTTCACTTGCAGTTATATTTGAACCTCCCAACAACAGCAAAAAAATATTTTTTTTCCAGCTTGTGTATATAATGTGTACGACTGAAAATTGGCAAATCTTTCTTATCTGTTAGCAGCCAATGCATCATAAATTACAGTGCATAGAAAAATTCAGCATTTCACCTTGCATAAGCATATAATTCATAGAATACTGGAGATGAAGGAGCAGAGATCTCCTTTCTCCACTACCAATAAATTAACCTCCAACTTTGTTTTATACATCTGCCAGCACAGTGGTGAACTGAGGTGTTGCAGGCGCCATTGTGATGGACTAAGGAAATGCTAAGGTCTGTTGCTTTACCTCATCAATCTGGAACCCAAATGGAGCTTTCCCTGAAGGTTGCCTCCAAACACATTCCTGAGGAGCACTGACTGGTGACCAGAGCGTCTGGCTGGAAAAAAACAAGTTGTGCAGCATAGTTACAGTGTTAACAGCTCGTCGCCAAGACTCACTACCTCTTTAAGGAAGTCTTATCTGCCGCAAGGACAGGTCAGCCCCTTACTCAGTACTGGTGAAAATATTCTGAAAGCAAGGCTTGGGATTTTTTTTTTTTTTTTTTTTAATTAACAGTGTAGTATTTTCACATGGTAGTTTTTTCCCCACATTGTCTACATACTAATCAAAGTTAAGAATCAGACTACACACAGGGTAATGCAGCCACTGAAGCTGTCTGCTCACTTTCTTAACATATGCAGTAGAAAGTGCCATGAAAGGCTATTCCTTCACAGGATTTAAGGCACCGTATGGAGCTAGCTAGCAGACACGGATTTTATTCTCAGTCTGTTCAGTGACTCTAGGGAGTACCTCCCTGCTTCACTTTTTTTCCACAGCCTAGAAATGGCAAACTTGGGTTTTTTTTGTAAAACTACAGATTTCTAGTAAAAAAAAAAGAAAAGAAAGATGTTAAAGAAAACAGTATAAATGTCAGTATAAGGATTTTTTTTACCAACAAAAAGATTTAGCCAAGTTACATGTACAGCAGAGGCTAATAACGACAAACATTATTTACGAAGGATAAATTAAACTGTGTAAACTGTTGCTGAATTATCTAATTGGCATTTTCTCTCTCCCAAATGCACTCCAGATTAAGTATGTATTCACAGCAGCTCTTAAGTCTTCAGACTATTTATAACTCTCCTAAACATTGAAATAATGTATTTACATCAGGATTAATCATCACTATAATTTAATTAGCACTTGACAAGAATTGATTTGGCAGAACTTTTTCCCTTAAAAATAGGAAATGGCCGTAAACCAAGGGAATGACCATAAACTAAACACAATGTTTTTTCTCTCCATCTGCTTCTGGTAAGATGCATTCTTCAACTCCTAATTCAGTCAAGATCTCAACTTCATTTATCCAGTTAATTAGAGTCAGATGCTGACAACATCACGATTATAAATCAAATCTGGGTATGCAGGCAAAAAGAAAGCTGCTGCTAACACCAACGTACATGTTTTCATTTCTTACAGACCTACATATGAAAGAAGATGATAAACTAGTAGCACACTGGGAGCAGAATTACAATTAGATCCCATAAAGGATGTGGCTAAATGTTACATACTAAAGCACTAACCTTGTAAGAACCTGGACCCAAAAGCTAGGTCTAGAATCTCACACTACTGCCAAGCTGCAGAGGAAACCAAAGTTTGGTCTCCTAGTGCACTGGCTCCAGCTAGTAGGATTGATATAAGAAGTTGTTTTCCATCTCCTTCAGTTATGTGTCAAAAGACAGTGGTATTGACCCCTGTATGTTATGGAGAACCTGCTCAGCCAACCACTCACCAGGAGCTCCCAGAGCATACCTGTCAGATCCCCCACCTTGGATCCAGTCAGCCCTAAATGCCCCAGATGAGCAAAGAGGGGGGCATTTTGGGGCATGCACAAATATGCAATTCTAGTATCTGCCAAACATGAAAAATCAAATGGAGTATGCAGTCTATACATAACTGGAATAAAGCAGCACATGTGCTGGGGTTTTCAAGATCACAGTTTTGTTCTTGAGCATGTTTACACATTTTTGGAGATGTGCAAGATCCCATCTAATCTCCTTTTTGTGCATTTTTTGTATTTACTCTAAGGGATCATACCTGTGTCACCAACAAAGAAATCTCACCATAATTAATGCTGACTCAGAAACTACAGAAGAATATTCTACTAGTTCCTTCTACTTGCTATGTTTGTGCTTAGATGGACCAAGAACTCTGAACACATTGGGAATATGCCACAATACTGAGAAAGCTAGTTATTTCAGAACTTAAAGATTAAAAGGACCCTTGGGCCTTCTGTTGAAACCGTATAACAATGTTGAGTATCAGTTCTAAAATGATCTATAGGCACAAAGCGTACACATTGTTTAAGGATATATAGACTCCTGGGTCACTTAGTCCAACCTCAAACTGCCAAAGTGTTTTCCCATATCTTTCATAATATTCCATAAGTAAGAGTGTATTTCTTTTCTCTCTACTTTAGAAATAGTCAGTTATACTCAAATTAAACTACCAACTACAATTCTTAGGCAACCCAAAGTGATTTTTCAAAATTTTTTTTCAGGTAGCAAGGGGCTTGCTTGATTTCAGCAATCCTTCCTAAACTTGACAAAAAGTCCTCTGCTCAGGAAAATCCGCACTATACAATGGCATTCCTCAAGTCGCATTTTCAATGTATCTTTTCTCAAGGTCTTGCAACTTTGCCACACCTCAAGTCACAGAGTATGGCCTTGACAATATTAACTTACCATAATGTCAGTTACTTTAATTTTACAGACTAACAGCCCTTCATCAGAAGCACAGAAACTGAACACTAGTTCTGGGATTCAGCAGCAACATTTTTGTCTTTTGAGAATCAAACCCAGAAATTTGAGATCCTCACCCAACTACGAAGAAATTCCAAATGCTGTAATTTACAGGATCAGGAAGATCACAGCGAAGGGTTATATGACCGTTTTAACTACATGTGGATAACTCAAAGAGATTATGTTGAATACCTGAAGAGAAATAACAAGTTTATCCAAAGCTAACATGCCTTGAAACAGCCAAAGAAGCAAAAAGCAGATTTATACAGGAAATTACAGGTTTTTTCTAAGCGCTCCAATTCCATGCTGATGCCATGTGGCACTCCTATACCATCTTTCTCTGGATTCCTGTTGACAGTAATTCATTGCCTTTACTTAGAGAAACTTCAACATTCTCAGGCAGAAACTACAAAATATTCACCATTCATTCTGGCAGGTACCACAGCCATCTGTTGTTCAGGTGCAGGACTTGCACGACTCAAGCAAGAGAATGAAAACAGCAGCTGAAGTGAGGACAGTCAAGAGCAGACCAGGCCGGCATGATTGACCTGGGATTTGGCCACACTGGTTGTATAAACAGATAGCCAAGACCAGTCCTTAGCACATTGCATAATTTCACTCCATTGGTTACATGCAGTGCTGAAACAAAGCCAGACACTTCACTTGTGTTTCCAAAACCTTATGGTTTCCAGGCTTTGGTAGGAAACAAACACCTCAAACTGGCTTTTGATTTCAGTTAAAAAAGCAAAGATCACAAATTATTTATCCTCAGCGTATCCTTAGCATTAAACCACAGCAGAGGTTTCCACCAATGACCAAGTATCTGGGGGTTTTGGTGGTTTGGCTGCAGCATGTGTGATCTAGAAGTATCATCTGTAAGGATCTGGTCTGCACAGTATTCTACTAAACATGGTTATTTTCTTAGAGCTGGACTCTCGCTTTGCTAAGACACAGCAAAGCTGTCCAACAATTAAAGAAAATAAACATGAAGCAAACAGCTTTGTTTTGTCCTGACTACACACTTTACACCAGCCAAGATGCAGCAAAAGGGGTATCCCTATTAACAACTCTTATCTTCTTGCTGCAGCTGTTTCATTTGTCTTGGGTATCGTTACTAAAGTGAATGATCAGACTTATGCCATCTGCATTTCTATTCTTATTCTTGAATAAGGATTTTTTTTTAAGCAGAGCCATCACTTATACTCCACATAGGAAAATGTTTTCATATAAACGCTTCTCAAATGCACAGATTATCAATCTGGACATGATTTTTGAACCTCTCGGGTACATATAAATTACTTTTTATAAAAGCATCTAAAATTTCTGCATGTTTAAAGAAGAGTGAGGCTTTTGAAGTAAACTAAAATCTTATCCTCCATAGTATTTGACAATTCATGCAAACATTAAAGATTTATCTGTTCTTTATATAACCTACATCTCAGTTTTTACCAGAGAAACAACCTAAGCTACAAAACAACATTCATTCCAAGCCAGCAAGTGATCTCATTTCATACGCACATTCCCTATCTGGGTCCAAGTCCCTATAAGGCGAGTACACAATGCTATTTCCTGCAAAAGAAAACCTCTGAAGTTAGTCAGGCTGACAAGAAACCCAGATTAGACTTGGCAAAAAGTTCAGAGACTTAGCCAAATTGGCTGTTATAGATTTTTGATGACACCTAAAATCATGTTCCAACTACTCCAGTTTTATGGATGACAATCCCAATGAGGCAAACCCCTGTTTCTTTTCCAGACTGATTCCCTCCCAGGGTACCATGAACCAGCAAGGCAACAACCGATCTGCAAAAAACAAGTCCCTACTAAGGTGTTATAAGCATTACATATAAAAGGACATAGTTAAAGATACTCAGCAATGTCTCAAGATCCACAAAAACCCCCAGCTGTAATTACAATTTTCCCAAAAATCACAAGTGAAAAACTTCATGCTCACAAAACATAATAATACTGTTTAAAAAATGATGGTACTTCACACAAACCAAGATATATTCTCCATGCAAAAGTAGATGTCAACTTAAGACATGACTTAGATATATTAGAGTTCTCTACAGGAAATAAACCTAAAACCATGGAAGGAGGTGCACAGTAGACACATCAATTTAAAGTCAGTATTTAAAAATGCATGGGAAAAATCTATATACCAGTGTATTCCACTGCAACTGTGAATAAATTAAACTGGAATTTTGACAAACGTGAAAACAATCTAGTCACAGTTATGTTGCTGATTTTAGCCTAACAGGGACACATTAAAAATTCCTACAGTCCCACTGAAAACAAGCTGAACTCATAATTCACTGCATTTTGGTTTCATATCCGTCTTTGTTAACTTACAATACAAGGATTTAATTAACAGAATGCTTTCATGTCATCAAATAATTTCACTAGCCAAGCACGAAGCATACCAGATCACCTTCTAAAAAAAAAACTGACAAAGCATGATTAGGAAGCTTTAGTTTGCAAAACTTCTATTCCTGCTTGTTAGTTTTTTTGGAGCAGGAAATTGACCCAATTATGAATTTGCAGAGATTTACTCTTTTTACTTATTATTGCACTCTATTATTTTGTGCTCCTACACTTTGCCTTCTTTTCCTTTAAAATGAAATTAAAGTTATCTAACTTGTACTGCCCAGGCCAAGGAAGAAAAGAAATTGTCGAATTCTGGAATCCTAAAATGGGACGTTTCCATAGTTTGAGACTCTTGCAGGGATCTGAGGCAGAGGATGAGTGACCTATCAAATCCTGTGAACTTCATTTCAGTAGGCCTGCTCTATATTGTTGTACTTTGGTTGCTTTTCCACGTGAACACAAGAGGGCACAGCTCTTGTGCAACCTCAGACTGTATTTGTATTCAGCATACACCAGATTAAAATCATCATTTCTTCCTACATGCAAAGCATTCCCCTGTGGAAAGCTCACATGGCAAAACAAGGTAAAGCAGCAGAGCAGAAATCTTATGTACATACAAATTCAGCTACTATATGTAAACTAAAATGCTGTAAGTTAACATAAGAT